>NW_020799099.1:36206404-36326956 GCF_003259725.1 Athene cunicularia
ATAAAAAACTGTTTTTCGTTTCCATTTTGAATGTGCAGTACAATTACCAAAGTTCAGTCAACTTGGACATTTCGTGCTACAACTTTGTGCTACAGTTTCCCTATTTCCTGAATGTTTCTTATGATACTATTCCCCATAAAACATTCTATGAAGACTTTAAGTGAAAGGTGAAATATAAAATTATTTAAATCAGGAGTAAGGCTGAAAAGCTGCAGAGTAAAGCTGCCATTCAAACTTGACAAACTGGAAGAACCTCATGAAACTCAATAAAAGAAAACACAGTGCCTTGCACCTGGGATGCAATATCCCAACACACCTGTGTAGTCTGGTTGCTGATGAGGTAGAAAGCCATTGTGTTGTCTAGAGAGACTGGAATATGCGTCCAGGATTTCAACTGGGCCAGGCCATGAGCAACCTTGTTCAACTCCAGAGTGGAATCTGAGTTCAGGGTTGAAGTTGCTTTGAGACAGGTGCCAGATCAGACATCTCCAGAAGTCTCTTTTGGAAAAAAAAATAATATCTCAGCACAGTTTCTTTCAGCGTGGTACCTGAAAGAACTACAGCGGTGCTCAAAATTTGAAAGCACACAAAGAAGTTACACATTCTCCCTCTTATATTCCCCTCAAAAATAAATATGGTGATTTAGAGGATAAAAGGAGGTTATTGTCTTCTCATTTTATTGATTTCTGATCTCTTAAAAATACAACTGAAAGTAATATCTTTCTTATGTGGTTAATCTAAAATGCCATGAGACTACACAGCAGGTTGCTCTTTCTCAACTATAAATTTTATCACTACTTCCCAAGTTCTCTACTAAAAACGGACAGCTTGTGAAATACTTCAACCTGTCTGGCTTCTGACAGGTCTTCCTACAAAAATCTGAGTTATCCAAGAACACTCTCTAGCTGTCATGGCTAACTATCACTCCACAAACCTAACTTCTAAATAAAAATCCTTTGGGAATCACAGAATAACAGCAACATTAGCCAAGAAGTCCACCTTTCTGTGGAAAAGCACCTAAGTATAATTTATTTTTGTGTCATGAATCTGAATTTGGAAAGAACGTTGCTTCCACTTTTATACAAATGACCAGACAACTGCAACCATTAGAATACATCCATACTTTTTTTTTTTTCCCCAGGAAAACAGAGGTAAAGATCAGACACTCTTTAAAAAAAATAACCACAGCAGAACCTTACTGCTAAGTAAGTTATTTAGTAGTTATCGATAATGAATTGATTTTTTTTTTTTTTAATCTAGTGCTAATAGTAATAACGATACTGGTGATGATGAAGAATACTTGAATATTGTTATATTCTACCCTTGCCCTAGATATGTTCTATGGTTTGGATGCCATCACTGGGAAAAATCCAGGTTACACGAGGAAATATTGAATTTGTGTCAAGAAAGTTGCTTACATAGTAATACACTTATTGAGAATCAAAAAATGCAAAATGACTGTGCTTTGTAATACTTAGAAGATCATTAGACTTAGTATCTCTTTTGACATATTAACTTTCTACAACCATCGCAATATATAAATGTTGAGGTTGGTTTTCTTTGTGTTTTGTTTTTTAGTAAATATGAGTTTAAACAAATTTGGGTTTCAGCAAATTATATTAGGATTGTTGGATATGATTTTAAGATTATGAAGATTTCAATGTGTGTTCCAATATTTCTAAATTGCTGGAACCTTAGAAATTAAATGTACTTTTCTTCATGGTTTCCCTTCAGTTTTCTCCATCTGTTTTTTTAAATGCTCCAACTTCCATTAGGCTAAAGATGTTAAAGTACAGACTGCTTTTCTAGAGTTTCTGATGTCAAGTTTCTCCAGAGTCACATTAACAAATTACATATATATAATGTGATTTCAAAATACATAAATCTGGCGTTCCTTGAGAGAGTTTTCTTGCCAGTACATTAATTAGGGAAATGTTCCTTATGAGTCTCTATTTAAATTACCAATGTTTAATTAGCTATTATTGCTGAATTTAAGATTGATTTCTCGTATCAGTATATGTTGGTCCAGGATCTCACCCATTGTAGCCAAGTTTGCTCAGATGAAAAGTGCAGTGAGAAGGTGACCTTGGATTCTGGTGATGCTTGATGTCAGCTGATCTAATGGTTAAAGGCCAGAGAAACACAAAAGTTGTTCCTACTCATTTTAGTTGCCAACAGCAGATCGAGATTGTCCAGGCCGACATATTTGCTTTATGGAGAAAGGTTTTCCTTTTTTAAGAGTTATTGTGAAAGTTCTATACCATCGAACTTTTCCCAAAGATACGTCTGTGCAGAGCTGAAAATGCCTTTGTTTTGCGGGGGATTAAGCAGTGCCAGTGTAGTCCACTGTTGGATCCAGTGATTTCTGCACTAAAAAGATTGTTCCCTGTGTTAAAGAGTTGCCTCCAAATCCACTGAAATTACTACACCTCTACAAACATTTGGATGCATACCTTTTGTTTATTTGAAATTAAAACTGAATGGATAATAGGCAAGATAATCTGTATCTCTGAGGTTAGGAATTAAGAAATATTGAACCACAGGTATTTCTGAAAACAATTTTAAAAGACACAATAAAGAAACAGATGTACTAGAAAGTCCAGCATCCTTCTGATTCTCATGTTCAAAACATAATTTATGGGGGAAAATGGCTGGAGTAAAGAGCCAATTCTACAGAACAAAGACAAAAGTTTTCATTTTGTGAACCGTGCTAAAGAACATATATTGAGATCCTATTATTCTCTTGAGTATCCAAATTCCCAGGCTAAGATTTTACTGCCCGTAACATTAAGCAATAATTGAAGGGATTCTTGACTCCTGTCCAGTTCTACAGTGCAGCAGACCATAGACCTAAGCTCTCAATTCATAGTTGTCCATTTAACATTTCTGCTTTTGTCAAATTTGTGGTTTAGACATGATTAAGAAATAACATTACAAAACCAATGGAAAATAGGTTGGCATTGTAACATTCTTTGCCAAGATGAAACTGCAAAGTAATGCTCAAAAAGAGTCAGCTGTTCAAGTCTGTGCTTTGGACTTCTATGACTTTAAGGACTAAAGATGCTTAAGAAAAAAAATAATTTAATTTGTTCACCCTTATCTAGGATGATTGATATGCAGATAATGAATGCATCATGGAATGATTTTTTTGTCCTAGCACCATCAAGAAAAAGCAAGACCCTTTCATTTCCTTGTAGGATAATAAAATTAGTTCCACCTAATAGTGACCTTTCACTAGCTTAACATACCCTCAACCCTTCAGTATTATTATTTAAAGAAGTTGATAAATAAGGACAGTATCTAGTACAATGAGGTCTATACACATCATCTTCCATACCAGCAAAATGATAATCATAAAGGACTTACCTGCAGTGCTCTCTGTTCCAAAAGTGGGAATATAAAAACTGCATAAATTGAACTTTTGGTCTAAGTTGCAGCTTCTTCAGAAAGAAAAAGGGATGAGCATCTTTAAAGTACTTGGAGAACCAAAAGAGCTGTGTAATCAATGGATCCCCTCTGAAGTTGCACATGATGAATGGGAAGTAATAAAACAATAGAAGTATTTGATGTTACAATTCAGAATCCATCACTTCACAGGTTCACAGTCATTATTTGATCTACCTAATTATACTTAACATTTCAATTAAACTAAGAATAATTAAATAAGAAAATGATCTGAACCTCATTTCAAAAGATTTGGCTACAGTTAGAAAATATTTTTGCACATCTGTCTTAAAGTGTATGACAATGGAAATATGATTACATCTAAAAATGACATAATTTGTCCTAAAAATAGGAATCTAATATATGCATCCATTATTTCTGGATATTATGGCAGAGAGTAAAGAAATACTTAGTTAAAAAGTGGTAAGTGATCCCCTTGAAAAAAACCAACTCTTTTTTTTGTTTTTTTAAGGCATCAGTTCTCGTGTCCAGTTCACTACTAAGCTGTGGAAACAGAGGTACCAGCACAGCATCAAGAGGGGCAGGGAACAGTGTTAGAGATAAGGACATTTAAGCCAGTATTGCCTTCAAAGAAATGCCTGTGGCACCCTTCTTCAGGGAGAGAATTCAGTTCTTGGGAAGAGTCCATGCTCCTCATCTAAATTAGAGAGCCGCTAAAAACCTCCGGTGCGTAGGCTGCACCGTGACCCCAATGCCTGTAAAAGCACTCTGGCTATGGCCACTTTCACCCCTGATCTGATCCCTGAAAACCAAGCCTTAGAAGATGTGTAAAGTACTTATTCACTTCTGAACATGCTTTAGAGCTATCCCTTGGAGCAGATGGAGTTTATTTTGTAATCTCTTTACAGCAGCTGAGCGACAAAAAATATACTGCAGTGCAGTCCAGAGTCAGTGTCTCCCTTTAAATTATGTGAAATATTATAAAAATTACTTTGTGTCTAATAGAGGCACCCTTTCCTGTCAAAAGGGAAAGGTTAAGTTATTGTCAATGACATTTGATTAAATATTTGCTAATCAAATTTATTTTTCATTAATGGATGTATTTGTTAGTCTCTGCATCTCAGTGATAGCTTCAAGAACTCAGCACTAGAAAATCTTTGATTATCCTTTTACAGATTTATAAATATTTTAGTGATCTAATCAAAGTAAAGGAACAATGGAATATGATTTAGGTATTATAAAAAGAGCTAGTGAACAGCTAGTCTATCTTTGCACAATCTATTTTTGAGTAATTTTGAATAAGAATGAATTCCTTAATTTCACTCTGTTTGGAAATAATTTATGAACAGAATAAGGACAGACAATCTTGAATATGTTAATTTTTGTAAGTTGTTTCCCCAGTTCTAATAAATGTTAAAAAATAAAAATATTTCGAAAATATATCCCAATTTGAGCCTGAATTTCTCTCTGAGAAGAATCTGAGACAATCTGGAAGCCCATTTTTTTCTTGTTTTTACAGAAATCGGGGCAAGTTGAAGTGAAGAGTGAGGAAGAGAGAGGCTCTATGCTATTCTATATTAAGAACATAGTATTTAATTTATTAATTATATAGTATATATTATAATAATAATTCTCCCATTCCATATTGACTTTTTTTTTTTTAAATTTTACACATACTTGAAAAGATGAACAGAAGACTTGATGATGTACTTCAGTTACCAGTTACTTGTTTCAACATAATGTATGCTTTAGTTGATTTTACTTGCACTTTAGTTTTTTACTGTAATTGCCCACTTATCATGTTCTTGTCAGCTAATTGGGAATAATTATTACATCTCTAATTGACCAACAATAACTACTGTATCTTGTTTTGTTAATTGCTTGTTTAGGAGAATATTTAATTTGCTGTAGTAACATCTTTTTTTCTTGGTGAGCAAGTCAGTGTAACTTTATTATTATTCTGCCTGTATAAGGCAGTGCATGCAAAGCTCCTAAGAAGATTATGTATAACACCTTATATCTACCATAAAAGGGCTCAGCTGAAGCTTATGTTATTGTTAAATGTCTTGTAAAAGGAATCTGTGACAAAGTTTCAGTTACGATATGGAAAGTGTTCCAGCACAGGAAAAACCCAGGAAAATAAGGTGATTTTCCTCATAGATGATATGTTAGAGATCTTATTTCAGGCAGACTCCCAGCTTACACAGTCTTTAATGAGATCCCAAAGAAAATGTCATATAATGGATGTCACGGCTCTTTGTTCATAACGCAAAGGTGACAGTTACCATGAGTCAGCAGTGTCCTCAGGCCCCTGCAAACATCAAAGGAGTTCAGTCATCTGGGAAGCTGGACTGGAGGAGGGAAGCAGGAGAACCCCGTGGCCAGTCTTCCAGCACACAGGCTCTGCAACAGCACTTGTGCTGCCGCCCCACCGCAGGGAAGAGCGGCAATAACATACAATGATCTCTGAGGAGATGGTCTGAAGTTGCTCATGGAGGGGAGCCTTCTTACTCACCTCAAAGCAGCGTGTGGAAAGTCAGGTGGCAGACTCGGGTGTGGCATCAGTGAATGACATGATTTTACATCCAGCTTCTAGCTACCGCTTCTTGCCACAGACGTGATGCCGATTTGGCATTGCTTAGCGCTCAGATTTAGCAAATCTGTATGTAGGGATGAACAAATTAGTTCTAATTGCATCCTGCAATAATTTAGTTTCATGAGCTCCGCACGTAACTTATAAGTAAGTTAAAGACTTGTATAAGAAACAAGAAACTGGAATTCACATAGTGCTGACTCAGTAAACTGAAGACTGCGTAATTTCTTTGTTTAAGTGCTTGCTTTACGGTTAAAGATCCACCTTTGCTTCTGTTATTTCAGAGTTCCTAGAAAACCCACAATCTCATGTCATTGCACAATGCAGTACAATTTATGTAAGCTCATGAACAAATACAGCTTATGCAAACTCAATCTGTTGATGAAAAAGAGGAGGTCAATAGGTGGTCGGGACTCCACAAAGCATAATCTTAGAGCTACAGAACTCCAAAATAAAGTTCTCCATTTTTTCCCCCTAATCAGTTATTATTAATGATGTAAAAGAGTGGAAGTGGAATGTTTACCTTAGTCTTATAATTTTCGAGGAGAGAACAAAAAAGCCTTTAATACAACTCAGGGCTTTTTTTCAGTGGAGATGATAAAGACATTTCTTTCTTACAGACATTTCTACAAAAAAGTGTATTATAAGAGGAAATATGGCCTAAGAAACATGCTTGGCACAAGGTTGGAAAGATTTAAATTGTGTGATATGTAGCATAATAAAATCTTTTTTTTACCAGAAAAAAAAATGAGCTGTTCTGCATGACCTTGGTCAAATCAGAATGATTTTCACCCGTAATAAACTTCTGGTATTGTCTCTGAGAGGCCTCACCTTGCATAAGCACTGACCTTCATTTCCCTTCCATCAGCATGGGAAGCTCAGGGGTCCCTTTGAATATACGAATACCTTTTTCTGCTATTCCAAATCGACTCTCCTTGTTTTCTTAAGCAAGATCGGAAGGTAATAGTCTGTAGTTCTTAATTGCGTATCTGGTGAAATTCCTTAGCCCTTATGCTTTGAATGTCAAGTTTTAATCTGTATTTTATTTTAAAGAGAGCACCATTTTGGAATCAAAAATAAAGCAGTCCCATTTCACCTCGTGTGATGCTTCCATAGTTCAAGTTTTGGCACTGTACAGAGGTTATTTTTCTCTGTTGGTATCTCAGTTTTGCTGTGTAAGGGCAGCTGTTTGGAATCTATCCAAGCTGTAGTAGTTGTAGCTGATCATGTGCTTACAGGAGAGGGGACTGTTGTATTGTATTTTATGTATGTCCTTGGTCTTGAACATTTGCTACCAGATTCGAACAACTTGGCCTGTTCTTATCTGTAAAGGCAGAAGACCATGAAGTCTGTTTCTGAGGAAAGACTTAAATGGAAAATAAATCCTGGATCCTTCTAGCAGCTAGCATGGAATTAATTGGAATATTTAATAAAGCTTGCATTGCTAAATATCACATTGAGCTGGAAACAGCTGGTTTGAATATGCAGAGGCTTTAAAAAAATATATGTGATTGGGAGAGTGCTTCACAGTGCTTTTTGGCATAACACAATTATTTCCTACTAAGTAGGATTCAAAGTACAAACGCTTAAAAAGGAAGCTGGAGAATTAAGTGTGAGCTAAAGGGGTGGCAAAGCCTGATAAATAAAGGAAAGGTTCATAATGAAGTGATTTATCAGAATGAAGTAGACTAAATACACCCTGTTTGAACTTTTTTAACTTATTCAAGGAAAACCAAAACCATTGAAGACCTGCAGCTCAAACCAGTCTTTCTAGAACATCTAATGTTTTTCACTGAAAGTGGAAAATGTTTCTACCATTTGCAAGCTGATTTTAAGATGTTGGAGAATCTCCTTGTGAATTCAAGACCAAATTAAAGGTGACTGTGCTGGGTCTAAGTGGCAGGCTTTATTGAAATTATTTGATTTTTTTTAAAGAAATAGTCAGATTGGGTTAACTGGGTTTATTAATTAGTATTGACTCATGCATCTGTAGTTTTTACACACTGATGCTTCTTAGGCTTCAAAAATGTGTTATGAGCTAATCAACAAAATTGTCCCTCCCCCTGCCACTCAGCTGTTGAATATTTTATTCATTGTAAGGTTTCATCCTAATAAAAGTATGTTTAAGTTGAAATAAAAGCAATATTAACATATTTAATATGAATAAACACCAATTTCCCCACTTGTCCAAAGGAGAGTGTCTGACCTGAACACAAAGCTGGAAAAAAGCTTGTGTGTAAATAGGTAACTTCAAAAGAGTATTCATAAAAATCTGGATTTAGAATATCCAGAAGAGCTTGTCTTCATGCTCAGGGTATCAGTACATTTGGAACTACACAACATGCAGATGCAGAATTGAAAAGCTGAAGGGAAGAATTGCTGTGATAGGTGAAAAGCAACTATTTCTCATTTTATATTGAAATTCAAACCATTTGAGGCCTGAGTCCTTAGGCAATTTTCTACATAGGAATTAACTTAATGCTGTTATTATTTTCCCCTCAAATTGATGAAATAAGACCATGGAAGACATAATACTTTTAAATACTCCTTCATGTGTGGAAATGATCAGAGAACACTGAACTGCTCCAGATCTGATTTTCTTCAGGAGCAGAACAAAATTTCTGGCCTGATCACCACTGTATGAAACATAACCATCCATTCACAACGTGTAACTCTGATTCTTAACAGTCTGTCCTGCAATAGACAGGTACAATGGTTTAGTAAAACCGTCACATTGCCTAAGGGTCACCATAAGAAGAAAGCATGGTGTCCCTTTAGAAGTTATCCCATGAAATCAAAACATGTTGGCAAAGCAACCCCCCCCAAACAAACAAACAAACAACAAAACAAAACAAAACCACAAAAAAACCCTGGTTAACTGAATGAGTTATAACCATAATACAACAAAATCTTCATTATGGCAAAACAAAATGCTGACATGGACTTAAAGATAGATTTTCAAAAGCAATCACTGCCCAAACCAGCTAAGGAGATCCTTCTAGGCTAGTTTTCACAACCATTAATTCAGAGATTCCCCACATCAAGCATGATGAAAATCAAAGCAGTACTGTGCATCTCTGAACCAACCTCATTGCAACCAGTCCTGAAAATAAGTCTTGGCCCTTCACAATTAAATGTTTCCTTGACTGGAGATAAACAGTACTCTGACTGTAAGCGTGAGAGATGTCATAAACCTGTACATTGCACACATTCCATGTTGTTTTAAAAAACATTTTCCACAAAATGTAACAGGCGGTATTAGCAATATGGTGAAAAAAAAAAAAAGAATGTAAAAGACTCTTAAAAACTGAGATAAAGTGAAAAAATATTTTTGTAATTTAGTCTCTTGATTCTTCTTCAATTTGTCCTAGATTAAACTATAAATGAAGAGTGGTTTGAAATTGCCAGAAAGAAATGAATTAAATAGGAAATAAATGGATGTGACAGAGTGGTATAGTTCATTTGTAAACTGGATCACAGTAAAGGCAGTAAGTGTAACTATTATATATAATTGACTTACCAAGATGCATGATTTGAGGCCTGAAGGGGTGCTAAGCTATTTACTCACAACTTACGGATTCATATGAATTCCTCTGTTACACAGTTCAGTGCCCAATTGTTTATCATCTCACTAGAATTTGGAGGACCTCCAGTAACTTCAGCAGAAGCTATGCAAGTGTATAAAAGGATGATGTTTGTGCAAATATAAAGGTTATTTTCTCTCATAAAAAGAAACAGAATGTTTCAACAGTATACTATGCAGGTACATACATTTCATAAGTATAGTGGTATCAGCATAAACTCAAAAGCAAGCTAGTGAAGTGTGGTCTGTAAACCAGTGTGGTTTTGACTGATCAATTCTAGATATCCCTAGAAGAGCATAGGAGAACAGGAACGTTATTGTTTATATACTTTATATATAACCACCTCCTTTGCCCCATTTTTCATGACTGAATTTTCCCAAATACTTGCCCAAAATCTGTCCCAACCTCTCCTTAACCTGCCTGCCTTTCTTTGTATCTTACCAAGTTTTACTATGCTATAGTATCACATTGACAGTACTGCTTGAGGGCAGGGTGGACCTGCACCCAGTGTTCAAACTGAGGTGACATGGCAGCTGTATGTATAGTGGCTTACAATGCTCTCTGCTTTGTTATCTTTTTACCCAAAGATATTTGGGGTTTTTGACCACAGAGGAAAATTAAACTGAATTTCATAAAACTGTTTCTTACAATACTCAGTAAGAAGATTCTCACTGTAAGAGGTAATTCACTATCTACCATTATGTATTTTAAATTGCGATTATTTTTCTTCCTACATTTACCACACTACATATATCAACATGGATCTTAATCCGCTGTTTTACCACCCAGTCCCTGAGAGCACCTTCCACATCTTTTTTGTCATTACCCTTGCCTTCATTACCCTGAATAACTTAGCAAACTGTGTCACTTCACTGCTCATTCTCTTTTTCAGATCAGTGATGAATACGTCCCTGTGGGACTCCATGGTGATTTTCTTCCAGCAAGAAAACTGACCATTAACTCCTACTCTCCGTACTGTGAGCTGTTTCTATGTGTCGTGAATGTGCAGAGTGGGAGGCTTCTTTATATACTTGCACCTTTTAAAAAATTATTCCACCTAACTTATAATTATGTCTAATACATAAATGATATTTTAATTATATAAATATATTTCTAGAAAGAGACTCAGCAATTATTCTTTTGAAAATGAACATTTTTTTTTTTTGTTATCGGAAGTAATTTAGGTTTGCCCTCTGCCGCACCTTGACATTTTTGCTCAGCTTCTATTTTTTACATATGTGAATCACTAGCTTTTCAATACCAAACTGTCATAGACTTGTATATTTTGAAAAGAAGCCAAGTTTCAGTATCATTATACTTACACATTCACCCTGAGGCATAATTGTTCTAATACACAATTTTCATCCTGCAATTTAAAGGAGAGTTAGTGTGTCTTTTTGCCTTCCAGTAACTGTCATATGGTTTTCAGTATGCATTGGATAATACGAGCCCTTTCCTGTTCCCATGGAAATCAATAGTAACACTTCATACCCATTAAACTTTATCAGAGAAAAAAAAATGGGATTTAAGTAATTAGGACCCACTTTTGTTTGGTCACTGGTTCATTTGAAATCAGACCTTTTAGTCAGGAAAGCACAGGGTGGTCTGCAGTGAGCTAAAATTTTCAAACAACAGGCATAGACGTGAAATGCTCAGTGTCGCACCTGGCGAGACCCACGCTACTCCCATCCCCTCACCATGGAGCCACAACCACTGGTTTTAAAACCACTGGTTTTAACCCAGTTCACTGAAAAAAATGAAGATAAGGACCTGACATTTTAAATGGGCTGTCATCATCTCTTGGTTGGCAAAATAAAATATATTTAGTTGAAATAAAATTAGGAAAAAATATTTTTTATTTTCCATTAAAATTCCCCAGTTCTGAAAGACTTACAAAAGCTAAACATCACATATGGGATTAATCATAGATTGCATTGTAGCTACATGTTTTTATTTAACAAAAGGAAAAATAATTTGCCAGATTTATCAGTAACTGAAAAATATAAAAAGTTCAGAGTCAACCCAGTAGCAATACTGTGCGCTAGAAGAGTGGAAAGTAACATAAAAATGCATTGAGACTCTGTGAAATAAAATAAGTGGCTTCTCAAATAAATTTAATTTAAATATCAATCACATGCAGTATATTCAGGAACTTAAGAAACAAACCTCACACTATGTGTCTTAGGATCACTGCAAGGTTTCTCGATAGTGTAAGTTCTTTGACTCCAAAGAAGGTTGTTTAAAGCTCTGGAGAAACACACCACCACACTGCCTTCTTGCTGTGAGTGAAAGATACACCTCTAGTAGTGAATTGTAACTGCACCCATATAAATATTTGGGTTTAGAACCCAACCAATTCTTGCAGTCTTCAATATGTCTTTCAATAGTATTTAAATGAACTTGTGCAGTATCATTTTCTAAAATTATGAATATCCAGTTATTTCTTTAACAGCATATTCCTTTATTTTGTACTTTTTTCTAGAAACCAGCAAAAACATAATCTAAGGCATACTATGTAAAAATGAAATAGAATATTATGCCCATACTTTGCTGAAGTAAAAAAAAAAAAAAAAAAAAATTGTTTATACCTAGTACAACTTAACTTTGACTTAAGTACCTAAAAAGAATAGAAGCAAGCAGGAAGGCACTAACTTGCACTCTACCTGACCTCGAACGTAAGTTTTAAATACCAGTCTCAATTCTTGCAGACCTCATTTATTCTCAACTCTAGCTACATATTCAGTTTTAATATTACTTATGCTTAGAGTGTTCTTAATAAAAAGTAGCGCAAAGTACAGTTCTCTTCCAAATCTCTGAAGCAGAATAAAGTAGCTTGTGCTAAAGTTTCCTAAAGACTGGTTTATAAGATCAATTTCATTTTTGATAAAGCACACCGTGATTTGAAAAAATTCTTATTTTTGCTTCTCCTTATGTTCCAGCTGTGCTTGGGATCCATGGAACTCTCAGATTTAGAAATTAGTACTTAGGTAGAAGATGTTCTGGGAAACTTTACCATGACTGTTAACAAAAGACTGATGAAAGTCTGTAAGTATAAATTAGTGACACAGGTATCCTGAAAGAAGCATTGTTTAGACTTTGTATGGTCACTACAAATCGTGCAAAACCAAGAGAGCTAATTAAAAATTCTGTTCAATAGAAAAATTCACACTACAGAAATAAAGAATTAGGAACAACCATTTTATTTTTACACCCTGTTGAAGCTCTATGTACTAGCACACACTCTGTAATTAAAATAGTCCAAGAGCACATCTCTACCTGACAGTCTCGCTTTTGCTTTCACCAGTCTTGCCCTCCAGTTTTTCATCCCTCTTAGTTTTCTTCACAGCAGTGCATTGATCCTGAAAGCTGTAACTTGTTTATTATTGAGGGTTTGTTTTTTTTTTTTAAAAAATCTATATTTTACAAGTATGATTTTGTTCTGAACAGGCCTAAAATAGCAGTGCATGTCATTAAAATAGGCATAATTGTATAAACAAAATGTTCTGCCTGTTCTTTAAAATGTATTACACCTATCAAATGACTAAAGAAAAAGAGCACATTCTTAGTACAACTTTTACATTGCCTAGTTATCACAACAATTTTACAGCTGTAGGAGGCAACCCCACTAACTAGAAAGAAGCAAAATAATTTAAATAGAAATTACTACCACAGATACATTTCACAGATCTTTGCTAACCTTTCAGTTGTCAAGTATATGGACCTATTTTGGTGTTTGGAGATCAGTAGTGGGTTTGATTTCTTTTTAACAAAATAGCTATGAAAATTGACCTATTTAGAAAGCTTGCAATACCATATGGAAAGGCATTTTCAAACCACTTTTTAAAAAAGGGGAGCCAAACCATCAGAATGCCTGCCTGTATTTGACTATAATGAAAAGCAAGGGAATTTTGATAAAGCAACTGAGATTGAATACATTTATATACAGGTAGCTGTATGTATTATATGTGCACAGTGGGTCTGATAAGAGACTGTATACACACACATAGGTTTTCATTCTTCTGAACAAATGAAGATACCTCAAACCGATGCTACAAGGATTAAACAATACGATGCTCTAATGAACTTTAAGATGTTTATAAGAGATAGAGCATGTTACAGTGGGTTGAATACAATCTTTACTATTATATGCCTATGTAATAACATCAGTGGATTTGAATAATGTTATGCAGAAGTACAACAGAATGAGTTAGAAGATTGAATTGTATCAAGCAAATCTGTGAGCTATACACGCATCTGTTCCCAACACATTTGTAGTTATTCTGCTGAAGCTAAAAAGGTAGGAAAGCAAGAAAAATTCTGCTATGATTTGACTATTTTCAACCTCTTTCCTATAATACTAATACTACTGTAAAACAGGAACAGCAGTAAGTTTAAAGTAAAAACTATAATGCAATGTAAAGTTGTAAAGGTTTTTTTGTGTCAGTGGAGTTTTGTCAATAATTTTGGTGAGACTGACTTCACCAAAATGTTGCAATAGTAAGTTGGAAGGCAATTCAAATATTTCCATATGATTCCTGTGGAGTTCCAGAAGTAAAATAAGTTCATCTCTTTCTGAACTTTATGGAAAGCATGGTTCAAACCAAGCCTATATGCTATCACATGAGAAGAATTCCGATTGTCAAGAGCTTTATATTCAGCAGATGAGGCAGACATCATCTACTTGACATTTCATCAGCATCTCAGCCTAAGTGCAAAGGAAGAAATTCAGTTCCAGAGTGCTTCACAGGAAAACTGTATTTTCTTTATCTTATTTTTATTATTTTTGTTTTTAAACTAAGGTAAAGCTTGTACACATCTAACTTTGAAAAGACTGGCGAAGTTTTAGTACAACAAACATAAAAGAAGTGTCTTTCAGTTTTGTTTTCTTTCTAGGTAAGGGTAGGTAAATGTCAAGAAATCTCTTTAATTTTATATTCTAAAAAAGAATGATTTATGGGGAAGAGAAATCATATTACTTACCTATAATAGGAGATTTTTGAAGGTAGTTCCCTTTTTCCCTAAAGGTAACACTGAAAGATCTGTGATGATTCACCAGTTTGTACTACAAAGTTAGGAGGCAGAAACTCCATCAATTATTCAACTCTATTAAAGAAAAGAAAGACAATGAAGAAAATTAAACATAGGAAATATAGAAATGGAAAGAAAGATATTCACCTTTTTGTCACCTGTCAAAAATCCCTGGAAGTATCAAGTGAGAAAAACAGGTGAGCTGAGCTTTCTAGAAGAAAAACTGCTAAATTCAGGAGAAAGAGTTTTTAAAAACATGATGTCATTGTTTCAGATTCTTGGTCTCTTGTTTGTGAGGACCTTGGTGCCCAACAGAACCAGCCAGGCATCTGCAGCTTTTAGCATGTAAATACAGTTATCAATCTGACCATTCCCATGAGCTTGAAGGACTACCGAAGCTTTCCGGGGGGTTTGTGTACTGCACAGCCCAGCACTGCAGGCTGAGGCTTCATGATTTCAGAGTAAATGCCAGCTTCAGTTTATGTAACAGCAGTCTTCTGTTCACCTCAGTGGAGCAAAATTTATTTGCTAAATACTATCCCTGGGATTTTAGTGACCACCTATGTACAGCAGACAGACGTTGTGGGCACATAGCAAATGGTGTAGGATGTAAATGTGCACACATGAACCTAAAGGTAAGGATCACAAATACATAATGCAGAAATCTAAATGCCTATTCCGAAGCACACAGCTGGGAAAGGTTAAAAGCAGAGGGAAAGAGAGAAAATGCGGGTACATATCAATGGTGAAAGAAAAGTCTCACTATTTCTAATTTATTGAACACTGAATTAGTATTTGAATCTAAAAGAAAGGACTTTAAAACATTAACTAAGACAGTTGCAACCAAATCTCAAAGAATGTTATTTTATGGAAGGTCTGATGGTGTTTCTACCCTGAAGAACCTGGTGGAGTTCCTTAATTCCTGGGCATATATTGAAACTGAAATGAGGAAACAAAATCCTTATGATTTGTAGTCAGAAACTCTACAGATGAGCTTTAAGGGACAACTTCTCAGATAAAATGACTCTGCATAAACCTGTCTCATGCGCACACTTTCTTAACTTGCATCTTTCTATCTTTAATGCGTCCAACATAATGCATCTGCTTGAATGTTCCATAATTTTAATTGATTATCATAGATGGTTAAAAGGAAGGGATAACAACTGTACATCTTGACAGAACATGATCTATATTTGTTTAGATCTGTAGAATTAGCTTGTCCAAAAGGAACTGTTAAAACCAGTCTAATAAAACTGTAAGATCAGTTCCTAGAAGTGATAGTTAAATCAATAACATGTGCAACCTATTATTCTGGTTGACATAAGCCTTGAGTAGTCTGTCAGCAGAAGGTTATGCTAAGAAACATAATTAAAGAAAGATAAAATTTATTTCATTTTCAGTTTACAATTTTAATGTATTACTCCTGAATTTGCTTTTATTATAAGAATATACTTTTCCACTCTAAAATGTGGTTATGAATAGATAAATTATGTTCTTTGCACATACCAGTTTTAAATGTATAGTAATGAAATGAGATGAATACTTCCTAACACATTTCTGTGCTTATTTTACTGTATCTCTATAAGAGCTTTACAAGTAAATTAAAACTGTAGAAACATAATTGCTATTTTTATTTCTATTTAAGATAGTTTTCCTCTAAACTATCAGGAAAACAAGAACAAGGCATGTATCTTGCTTTCATCTAAGTCTCTGGGATAATTTGGATTATAACTGGTCCTGAATAAGAGAGAATCCCTACAGTGTTACATCTGACAAAGCCTTTATATGGATCTACATAAGACGTCACTGTGCAAAGCCTATTTATTTTTCTTTTTGTAGAAAAGAAAGTCATTTTATTGGTCCTCATGCAGACATCAGGGTTAGATGATCTGAGATCTCATTTCAGATGTACCTCTGAAGATACTGTGCAACTTTAAATAGGTCGGTTAACTATTGTACAGTTCAGTTTGCCTTTTTTTGAAAGAATAATAAGGTAAAGATCTAATAATACAGTATAATAATATTTATATTTTCAGTGGTGCTGCAAGGCTTGCTTGTATAATATGCCTCAGTTACACTGAAGTTATGTGGCTGCTGTTACAGAACTATAATTAATCTATGGCTATAATGAAAAAAAAATTGCTGTATCTCATTCTCTTTTTATTATACATCTTTTATAATAGTGTAACTTCAAAGTTTTCAGTGCAAAAACATAGTACTCGTGGACCCTGACAGCAGAATAGAGTTCATTATGTATCATTCCCACCTGGTGCTTCTCTGTATAACTTTGTTGGGACAAGTGTTAAAAAGATCAGAATGTAATAATTATTCAGCATCATAATCAACGATCAGCTTTGCATAGGAAGCGTGTCTAATTTAATCTTTTTGAAATCCACTTTGATTTTTTGCACTAAATGAAAAGAGTGGTATTTCAGGGAGACACATTAGTTCTATCATTTCAACTGCATCAGAGTGGTTAATAGTGTACACCACACAAGACTGAGGGAGGGAAGTAGAGCTAGCAAATGTTTCCTCGTTTCTTGTTTCCCTTCACCCATTTATACCATACTGATAGCCAAACCTAGCGGTTGAAGAAAATAAAGCATCATGAACAAATTTTGGCAGGCAGGCAGCCTATGAATTTCAGAGCTGTCAAGGCTGCATGTTTCAATCAGTTTTGATATCTCTTGGCATTTCTCTTCAAATTCTGCTTTCTATAAATAATTCCTTTACTTGGGTTTTATTTCTAGTTCATATCTGAACCTATAGCAAGAAAGTTTCTCACCTCTTACTATGGCTTTTCTTTGTCTTCACTTTGGAAACCTATATGAACAAGAATTAAGTTTACTTGGCATTAAAATATCATAGTATGTTTGGATGATGGAACTTTAAATTAAAATTGCATTTTAAATTAAATTTGAATTCTCACACTGAGATCTCAGAGAAAATACCATCATCCCCTTTTCTTATTTGAGATATTGTCTCAGCATTTGGAGCGAGTTGGCAAATTAACAGTCTCTATCACAGCAGGAGAGCCTAGGGAATGGGTTACGTCCCCCTTCCATACTTTCCCCTTTAGCACAGAGAAAAATACGATCTCCTTGCACACTGTTCACCTCTACTGCCATTTTTGTAGGTTGTAGCAGGTGCAGAGAGAGCAGCCAGTGCTTTTCCCATACAGCTCCTTTAAGAGATCATGTATTTCCCTAAAGGAAGGGAGGCAGCTCAGCAAGGCCACTTCGTGCAGTCACGCCTGATATTTCATTTGACCTGAGCTCCACAAGGCTCTAGGGGCTGCTGGAGAAAAAGTCCATGAAGTGACCTCCTAGGACACAGTCGCTGTTTAAACCTTTTTTTTTTTTTTTTTTTTTTCCCCCTCAGATATTTGTACCTTCCTGATTTCTTCTGCTTTCTGAACTACAGAAACACAACAGGGATCACTGATTCTCTAGGAAGCGTTCCTTAGCATGGCTGCCTCGATCACAAGGCGTGTGTCAGGCGATCACCAGGCTCTTCAGCTTCCTTTCAGGGAATTGTCCTGGCCAGGAGAGCATTTCAGTCTCTCAGGGAGGCTGGAAATACTGGCTTGAAGTATTTCTGAGATGTTCACCTTCCAGTGATTCTGGACTGTGATCCAGAATAATATTCTGCAGTGATCCAGAATAATATTTATCCCAAGAAAGGATAATTGCCCGGTGTAACCAGTAAGTGATGGTCCTGATGAATCCTGAATAGGACTATTTAATGGGACTATCTATTTAAGCCTCTAAGAGGAGTAAACTTCATAAAAATAATTGAGGGCTTTTCACACAGTTTTCTGAGATTAAATCTTCTAGCAAACAGGGGTTTTGTTGGGTTTTAGTTGTGTGCCCCTTTTTTTTTTTTTTTTTTTTTTTTAAGATTTCAGGTTTGATTGATAAAGCCACCGCTGTTATTTTCCATTTTTCAGGTCATTTTACTTAACTAAAGAAAACTTGTAAATTTCCCAATAGAGAAACATCAACAGACCCTTATGAGGTCCATATTTTGACAAATGCTCTTCTGTATTTTCATCAGTAATTCAGATTACAATATAATTACCAGCAACTCTGCCACATCTACAAAAGTTTTTAAGAATAATAAGCAATTAAAAGGACCATTAAAGAATGATCAGATTTTCTGGATGTCCATAAGTTTTAATACAGGAAAATTTCATGCAAGATATATATGAAGAAAACACTCAAGCTATGACTAAAGAACCTTTCTGAGAAAACAGGATTTAAGAGTCGTCAACTATAAGCAAATCAGTTTATAAGCTTGCCATTGCTAAAAGTCTAATGAAGTCTTTGAATAGACAAAAAAGGAGAATTTAACACTGAAGAATGTACACACAGTGCTAAGAAGGCCTTTATTAAATGCCTATCATCTGTGTCTTGTTTTGCATGATACAAAAAGTTCAAAATGAGTATGGATAAAACAAAGGAATTCAGCAAAGGAAAAAAAAAATAATCCAGGCCTCATTCTCATTCTAGTGAAAGAGTTAAAGCAACTCAGCTTTTTCATCTTGCAGTAAGGGGAGTGATCATCCTGTATTACACAGTCATGGAAAACCGTTTGGGATTAGAATAGGGACAATGTATGGGAAAATCTTCACAACTTTGCTGAGAAGAGCACAGAAAGCTCTGACTGTTAGAAACTGACTTCATGTGAGCATTACAAAGAATCTATCACTTCTGGTTTAGCTTAGACTTGTCCCTAAAACTCCATTTGAAGACCTCAAGTGAAATATCCCCCGTAGAGTTGCTTCAGTAATTAATTGCATCCTGTGCTATAAACATATCTTATTTTAAATCTGAAATGAGATTCAACTTTCTATCCCTAGAATTTCTTGAGTTAGCATGCTAACTGAAAAATCATCAAAAACCTTCTTCTTGAGTGGGTACTAGAACAGTATGCTTCCTAGTATTTCTTTCCTTTCCTGCTGAAAAGCAGATATTTTTAACTTCACTCCTGCAGTTCTTTCTTGAACACATTTTAAAAATATAACAAAATGTGACAAAACAATTGATAATGCTCTCATAAATCTTAAATACAGTAAAACAGCAAATACCTACTTTTACTCCATATTTTCCTGAGTTTCCATCCAGGAATCCTGTCTTACAATTTTAAATAAGGAGCCTGGTTTAAACCTGTAATGCTACAGTCAACTGTGATGCTCAGTAGCATGACTTATATTCTTGTTTCAAGAGTAATATTGATCCATATACACATAACACATTGGAAATACGGAAAATTTGATGGCCTAGACAATTCTGTAAAACCTACCTGTCTCATTGGTCTACCTCAGAGAAAATACATTTCTCTGTAAAATTTAGTACTTTGTCTTAACGTTGTGGCCCACAGTAAGCCTGCCAGCCCAGTGCAGTCAAATGCTGTTTTTACTTAGAACAATACCAATTCGGTCTATGACTTTGGTTAACAGAGATCAATATTGGCTAGTACTGGACCAAGGACAGAAAACTGCAGAAACTGTTACAAATTCTCCCAGCAGAAGATTTCCTATGCAAAATTAATTACTTTTTAAGTTCTATCACTCTATATTACAGATATCTGCTATTTAGCGTGATCAGGAGGGAGAAACAAATGCACTTACTTTGAAGCTGTAAAACATATGTCCTTGCTGATCCACACCAATGGGGACTGTATGCCATTCTGCTCAAGCTATACTGTGATTCAGAGCTGAAAAAAAATAGCAAATACATAATCTTTACATGAATCTAGAAGTTGTAGTTACCATGTTTATTTTCAGCTGTAGATTTTTTGCCTATTTATGGAGCTGGGACTATGAGACTGTGCAGAAATATTTTCCAAGGTGCCAAATCATTGTCAATAGAACCACTAGGAAAAGATCTTTTCCTTATTTATAAAAATAAATAAATAAATAAATAAATAAATAAATAAATAAACAAATAAATAAGAGATAGAATGCCAAAAGCTTTTTGCCTTTCTTTTCACCCCCCCAGTGGCTGGAATTCTTTTAGCCACTTTGGTTTGGAAACCTTTTCTTCCTCATCAATTTGCCTCTGTAGATTTTTCACTGCTGGCAATTAGCAAGCAGAAGAAATCCTGCTGAGGAGAGCAAGTTAAAAGGGGACTTAAGAATGCCTGTGCCTGGGAAACAAGCAGTCAATCTGGAGCAGCAGACTTCCAAATTTCAAATACACACATTACAGAGATGAACAGCCAGAGCAACCTCTCTTCTTAATTCCTTTTATCTGGGTCTCCAATCTGCTCACAACAGTATTTAGTCCAAAACTCAGTCCACTTCAATGGGCTTGGAAAGGAAATTACTAAGATTCCAGCATTCATTGTACCCCCCCAAAAAGAACAATTTAGATAATGGCTCACTACGTCTGGATAATAACCAAATGGCACTCTTCACATCCAAACCATTTCAGTCTGGCATCTTCCAGGAAGCCCCGATGTCTACAGATGAAAACTAGAACATTTACACAGGGGGGAAGCTCTTCCCGCTGCCCAGCTTTCATCTGCAACATGAAGAAACTGAAGATGTTTTCAGTGATTTCAGTAAATCAGGGTAGTCAGTCTTATGTGCCACATTTATGAGGAAGAAAATAATCTTACACCTATGGATCAGCTTGAGATCTTCCTTAAGGTCATAAAAGCTGTATAAACACAAGGCAGCTCTATTACAGCTGCTGCTGCAGAAAATGCATTTTTGAACTTTCAGAGATGTTCTCAGTGTCCCCATTCATGAAGCCTGCATGATATTTTAACAGTATCAATGAATGACAATAACTTTAGGTAAATTATCTCCAAAAAATTGTCAGAACACTGTTAAATAAAAGATGGCTTTTCAAACAGAATGTACAATGTCACATAATATATTATCATTAAATAACTTTTTTGAAGGAAAGAAAAAAACAAAGATGCAAAACTCTCTCTAGGAATATTCACTTCTCATAAACGAAATCTAGAAATACAGAAAACATTTCAAAACCCAATTAATCTCACACCTTCCAGCATCAAAAAAAATGAACACACTTCTTCAAGTTGCCTGATTCATTTTGGTTTGGATCTAAACTACCAAAACATAACAAGACCTATGAAAAATTATGCATACAGAAAACTGAGATAAGAGGGGGTTTTACTAGTTTGTTTTTTTTGTGTTTTTTTTGGTTTTTTTAATGAACTAAACAGAAAGAAAACTATCCAAGTGACACAGGAATTCACTTTGTAGCTGCTCCAGCAGGCTGGCATCTATCACTGCAGTTGTGGTTTTGCACTCCTGCTCCCACCTGCTTTCCTGTTTTGAACGGTTTCTTGACTCCCTCAGCCCTGCAATCTTCTACCCTAACCAAATCAAGAGACAATCAGAGTGAGACCATTCGGTCATCACGCTTAATTGTCACGCATTTTGGAATGATTTCTCAACAGAAATTTTCTATTAACTCGAACATTTTAAAAAGGACATAAAGATGGTATCAAAAGATAAATATGTAGGGTTGGTCCTGAATTACTACATTTAATTTCTGACCTAAATGTTCATCATGTTCAGAAATAATTCCATATAGGACTTTGAGTTTGGAATAGTCTTCACAATTTGTTTAGTCAGGAGTACATTACTGAACAAGATTTCCCAGTCTATATAAAATTCTCTTACTGTTCATTCAGTGTTGACATTTTGGTTGAAATCCTTGGCCTGTACCAAGTCAGTGGGAGTTATTCCAATCAATATCAGCAGGGCCAGGATTATTGTTCTTCAGATCTAATCAGCATTGCTCAGTTTATTTGTCCCATTTACATACTTCATTGTCCTGTTATTATCCATTTTCAACAGATGAGATTGCATACACATACTGGTGTATATATAAACCCACAAAACTCCATCCAGTCATTTAATCTTTTCCTGTCTTTGAAGTAAAATCATTATCATAAATCAGGGCAACTCTGTCTTATTAAAAAAAAAAAAAAAAAAGGTGTTTTTCACCAAATTTAAATATTAGCTATGGAGACCTGGATGAAAAACATGATGTCCATTGATCCATGATACAACACTCTTGCTATGAGCAACGCAGGGCTGATTATTCAGACTTATTCTACTCATATTTTTTATTTTCTGCTTTAACAAGGATGGAAGTGAAGGATTGGACCACCTAGGAAGGTTTAACTATTAGATAGGAAAAACTCATTAAAAGAATGAACTGGCATGTTTGGGGTAGGAGACAAGACAGTCTTTCCAGGAACAGGCAGAATTCCTGCACTTGAGCACTGTCAGGTCACAGAAGTGTTTCTGCTTCTCACCACCTCATTTACAGCAGGTGCACGAAAAAGCAAGGAAAGAAGAGCTGTTCTCTTCTTACGGTCTTATCTTCTTTCCTGTGAATTCACTAGGCCCTCAGAGAGGGTCAGTAAGGATGAAAAATTATCAGCAGACCTTTTCAACATATACTCATTTGACTTTCTGCCTTTGCAAAAGGCTTTCACAGATGGGTTGGATGGGTCAGGCATGACTGTAAAGTCTGATGGACTGTACCTCGTGGTTCTCACTTCACTGGTCTCTGTGCCGTTCTGCACTTCAGGGACGTAACCAGACCAACTAAAATTAATCCTGCTTATTAGAAGTTAGATCCTGACTCACATCTTTTACTTCTTTGCCACTGTTTCATACGATCTCTCTTGTCTGACCACGTTGATTAAAGGCAAGCAAATACTTATCAGCAGCACAGAACTGCCTCGCTCCCACAGTCATCCTCCACTGCAGGAAGAGGGAAACGGCGTGCCTGTGAAATGCCCTGGTTTTGTCTCAGCTGTCCTGAAGTGTTCAGGAGAACATTACTGATTGCAGGCAGGCCGTTCATCTGCCTGCTTGCACAAAGCTCACCAGCGCTAGGAGCTGTAGGTGTGCCATTTGAAAGCCAGTTTCAATACAGATCAGCAAATCCAGTTATAATTTAATAGAATGCTTCAGAGGTAATTATGCATGTAGTATAGGGATGCAGACTATGTTCTAGACGGTCAGGCTATTTTAGAGTTTCTACCTCTTGAACAGCCAGAAGGGGGTGTCCATGTATAATGTAACCTGGGCACCCTCCCCCCACATTAGACACTAATAATATATCAGTGGGATTTGCAGCCTTTGCCACTCCAGTAATGAGCACAAAATTCTGACTTGAGGTGATGTAATCTTGGGACAGCAGGTCAGCCAGTCTTCATATTAATCCTTTGCTCCTTATTTCAGTTACGAGCAATGAAACTGAAAACACATGTAAAAGACTGAGATCATTTGTTCCCAGACCACTTTCTTAGCATTTTTTATGGCTTTATATAACATTTTATCTGTGTTTCCATCATTCCTCTTGGAGAATCAACAATGCAACTTGGCCATTTATGAATGACAGATGTATTGAGATATATGCTCTTAGACCACTATAGTTTAAAGTTCCAAGTAACTAGTACAGTATAGTTAATTTTATAATTACAACACAGACAAACATTTAAATTATAAAACAAACCACACTAGCCTGGGCTTGCAATAAGAAGACAATGATGCTTTCATTCCCTTTCAAAGTAATACTTGGCAGTGACTCTCTTTAGTATCTAATCGCTGTGGAAAGTTTGAGTGGTCAGAAGCATCTTTTTTAATTTTTTTAATACTGGAAATATTAACTACCTCAATTAAATCAAACCAGCTAAGCTCACACAACATTCTCCATACTGATTTTCATAACATGTAGGTTTTTTGCTTGTGGTATAGAGAATCTAATCTTGCACAATAGCAGTTCCAAAGGGGTATTTGCCATGCATGGGGTAAATGATGTGCATTTTTTGATGTTTCTATTCATTTATCTGAAATTGCCAGCAAACTCCACTGGAGGGGGAATGGTACGTTGAACAGGAAGATACTCCTGTTAAATGGCACATAGTTCATCCTAGTTTTTATTGTTTTTCCTGAAAGTGTTGGAGATAATAAGAAATCAGCTTATATTTGCTTTTGCTTTATGCATGCCAAATATGGAGTGGCTGAAGCAGTCAGGGGATGTGATATTAAAAGTCAAATTACAATTGAAAATCACAACCAACAGTTCTTTATAGCAGCCAAAAATTAAAAGCAAATAACAAAAGCATTCCTTTGGGGTCTTTCATTTGGTAAGGTACTAAAATATGTTCACAGATTTATGCAGAATCATAGATCCACTGAAACTGAAGATAAAGTAAAATTAGGCCCGTGCTTAATAGCATTAAACTTAATTCTAGCTTAAAACATATATATATATATATTTCTTCAGAGAGATGCATGTCCAACTTTAATTGTATGTAATTATATAGATATCAGTGTTCCTGTACAATTAAATATGCTGATAGAGACTGGTCCTGGTTCTATGCGTACCTCACTAAAGAATATCCAAATTATTTTTATGGATTACAGTTGGACAAGAAAGATAACCCATGTTTCCCCCGTGTCAGCACTTCCCAAGGAGTTTTCTTTTTATCATCCTTTCCTTCTTTCCTTCCAGTGAGAAAGTTCCTTTTCATTAAAAGCAACTTATCACTGGAAATCTAAAATGTAATCCTATTAAGCCCCACAAAAAACATACTTCCTTTAATTAAAACTGAACCCCATTGCTGATTTTTTGTTAAGTGACAAAAATGTAGATTTATTTATTTAATAGGACATTGAAAGACAAATTTTCCTCTTTTCTTCCTCTGGGAAGTGTTTTATTGTTTGCTTCCTTTCTCTTGCCTGCTTGCTGTGTAATTTAAGACTGATGCCTCCCTGTGGGAAACAAAACTTGATCAGAGAACAGCCTGCACTGCCACCTAAACAAATTATGTTTTAGTCACTGCTGATGTTGGCTCCGTCATAATGGAAATGTATAATTAATGCATTTGCTTTTACTGCTTTAGAAAAAGAACTCCTTGAAACTGGTTCAAGAGGGGGAATTTTAGGACTGCACCCTTCCCCTTTCTAACCATAGCCACAATGGATCACTACAGCTGCCTCTAAAAATGAATGATCAGGTTCCTGATCTCTATGGTTATTTGTTCAATCTACCATCAAGGCAATATATTATTATTAAATAATAAAAATCTGCTGTGCGTTAAGAATTTGGCAAGGAATAAAGAGAGGAGGGAAAACTCAGTAACACAGGTGAAATCCTATATTTCTCCTTTTGGAGGAGCTTGAAAAGATTAATCTATTTCCATTAGTTTCCTGCAGAGTTGCAAGCAGTGATAATAGACATGTGCTAATTTCAGTATTGCATTGTGCTATGAAGCAGCATTTTAGATCATCTTTCACCTGTGACATGACTCCAAATATCCCCAATTAACAGCTCACTTTTTATTTTCCATTTTTGTTGTTGAATTTATAGCAGTGGCTAAACATCTGGTATTATGACTGCAAATAGTCTCCATCTTCTCACCTCTGGGATGCAGTGTAGACTATTTATACTTTGATCTAAAATTCTAAATGACCAAATTATTCTGCTGTAATAGGTCCTAAGTGACATTAAATGGATGGTCTCAGCTTTTTCTTTCCAAAATGGACAGCTCTCTCACTTCTTTTAGCTACTGCACTGCATGAAAGCTCAGCACAATGAAATAACAGCAACATCATTTTCAGGACTGAAATAATCTTTGATTTCTACAAAGACATGTATAAGCCAAGAAATGGCAAAGGCAATGAATGCAATAACTGTGCTTTAGGCACATTCTTGTGTCACCAGTAACTCTCCATTTTCAGTAAAGTTTATTGTCAGTATATCCAGAGCTGTACAGAAACCAGAGTGAGGAGGTGAAGGTATCCATCCTCGGAGAGTTATGATCTAGATTGGATGAAAACATGGGCAAAACAGGCTTGGCTTCTAAAACCAAACTGCTTCTGTATGCCATTTCCTTGTAAGATATTCCTAGATATCATTCCCATACAGTTTCTTATTTCCATAGATGTTTCATGCTGAAAATCTTGAATTCCATTGTTCGGTATCATTATCCAAGTAACATTTGTAATTATCATAATTGTCAGCCTATTTTACAAAAGAGAAAACTGGGGTACAGGGGTTAAGCAATTTGCTGGACTTCTTACATAAGTTTTTTTTTTTTTTTTGCCAGAATCAAAAATAGATGGGAAGAGGTTGTAAAACACAGGTCTTGAGCTAATATAAATTAGGTTACTTACTCTGAAGCCATAAATAACTAAGATGAATTCTGACCAGTCGTAAATGTATCCCCAGATCTTCTGACTTCTGGTCTTGTAACTGAATCACTGAAGTATTTTTACTCTATTTCAAATCCAAAGATGCAGATAAATACAGCTGTAAGTGTGACAGTGTTCACTGATATACCCGAAATTATGAAACTTCTATCAAAAAATAAGTCTGATACAAGTTCAAACTCACAATAGTTCTCCCTAAGGAGAACTAAATCTAAAATATTGCCTCCTTTTTAAATGCAAAAAAAAAAAAAAAATATTTCCAGACATTAGTTTAGGGAAAGTAAGTGATTTTTAAAAGAATTTTAAAAGTTAGCCAGAAGTCGTCTCATCTTCTGAATCTGAATTAACTTTTTTTTTTTTTTTTTTTTTTTTTTTTTTTTCCTGTGGAAATTTTCCTTCATTTCCCTCTGGCTTTTTATTATTCTTCTTTTTGTTTAAAGACTCAGATCTCCTCAGAAAGCAGCTGGGAGAGAAGAAGAATAGAAAAAGAAACATCTTGTAACCAGCCTTATTCAGACAAGCATGGATCATTGAAAGATTATAGTCCAATAGCAAACTAACCTTCAGATCTCAAATTAGGCTGGATTCCAGTTGTTTTGTGGAACATCATCATCTTCTGTTCAGGCATTCAGGTGTTGAGAGCCTGGGAAGAAGCCTGGCGGCTTGCTGTGGCACAGCTACCGACACCCCTTGGCGGGGGGGAACAGGACCTCCTTTGCGGACCACCGCAAACCCCTTTGTCTCAGTCCCGCCAGTTTTCCCCCTTTTAGTTGGTGATAAGCCATGTAAGTCCATTTATTCGTCAGCTGTTGAAGACTGATTTTTAGGGTATACACATAACTCTAAACGGGTCAAGCCTTCTGGGGGGTGCCATAAGCCCTTTGGGGTGCGTGTCATGCCTACAAACACCCTGGTGAGGTGCTCAGAGGGCAGGACACCTGTGATCTGTATGTGCCCTGACGACCTGTCTCAGCAGTTCACACACCGAGGGGGCTGACATGAGTCATTCTTGCCCAGCAAGACAGTGCAGGCCTGCCTAATGCTTCTTTTCTCTTCTGCAAGAGTAGCAGATTGGTGAAAATGAAGCTATTTATAGTTTGATGTGTTTGGAGACAACGAGAGCACAAGGCATATTAAAGTACAGAACAGGCCACTTGGCCCATGCTGCTTTCCTTATTAAAATTCTCTCCTTGTTTCTACTCATACATCACCTCAGTTGGCTGCTTCCTCTGAACCAATGAGCGCCAATAAACAGATATCGGAACACACAGAAAGACTAGAGAGGCTGCCCTGCCCCAAGCTGAGAGTTTGGGGTTGTTAATGATGATTTCTTTGCAGTAGAAACTTTACAGTCATTAGGTATTCAGCATAGCAGAGGGGCCTGCATCTCAGAGCCTTCAGCATTAATAATATTAGGGACCTAAAGTTTTGAGAACACAGGAACTTTCCACTGAGTACCAAAAAATTAACAGGAAGAAAACTAACCGGAGCTGTGAGGTGAAATGACAACAGCTGTGAGAGTCACTCATCACCATCAGAAAAACTGGTGTGCCTCTGTTCTGGCACCTATACGAAGTGACTGGCAGCTGTGTTAAAGGTCATGAAATCTCTCTCACTACATCAAGCGCAGCACCACGTAAGCAGAACAACAGAGAAAACAAGCAAACCCAATGATTATATGCATATACACACACGCATACAGAGGAGAAAAAGGCCAAAGTCTCTCAGAATATTCAAGTAATTGGGATGTACACAATACCCCTGGGTAACCACATTTTTCTGAAAATCTATTACTGGAAATCCTGTTTGCTAAACTTAACAGTCTGACATGGGATTCCTCACACACATCACTTCAGGCAGGCAAACGTATGAATCCCTCCGAGGCTTTCATAACGTTGTCAACAGATATCCCTGTGTTAACCTCCCTCCTGCACAGCTATTTTTGTTCATCTCCTTAGTTTGTAGACTCTAAGGGTATAATTTATTTTAATTATTTGTTTTTGAGTTGAATGGCTACAGACTCTGAGCTTCACAGTGTCAAATACCATTGTAAATATGCTATTCACTTTGTAGGCATGCTACGAGAATGCTATTGTTTTCATTTAACATATTGATATGCCAGACATATTTATTTATAAAGATAGCACACCAACTTATATAACAATAAAATATATTCCATAATATTGTGGCAGAGATCTTGAGATAACAGCATTATCGAAGGAGAAGAAATACAGAGAGATAGGAAACATTATAGCACATTCATCATTTATATACCTTGTGAGGTTAGGACCCTTATTTTTCTCACAGCTGTTTCACTTGAGTGGTATAAGGATAAATGTATTATAGTGTACCTTTGTCTTCACAGTTACGCGTTGTGCCATCTTTCACTCACTGTGCGCAAAGGTAGAAACAGAATCTGTCTTACAACAATCTGTCTTTTTGCCATGTTAGGTTCCTTCATCCTCCTTGTATGTACTGTGGCACTTGCAATAAATTGCTTAATATACATTTAGCTGAATTTACATCTATACGTTATCCATAAAGATAGTTCAGAAAGTCGTGTTTCAATGTAACTGGGGAGTAATATCACTGGAGAGAAGGAAATTAAGCTGAAATAAAAATATTGCGAGTTGAGAATTGGGACTAAAACCTCGAGATGATTGCACAGAACCACTGTGAGGTTCCTTTATTATTTTATAATTAGAAGGAAAGCACGGACTTGAAAGTTAAGACAGAGGGGGGAAAAAAAAAAAAAAAAAAAAAAGCAGCTAAGAGCTGCAGCAGCTGTCTCAGAGGACCAGTCCCAAGGTACCAAAGTACCTTCTGCTGTGCCCTCTGCTTACTGATGCTGGAGGCAGCTGCTCTCCCTTCTCCCCTTCCGTACTGAGCCCGGGAGGCAGGCAAGGGAGTTGGAGGAATTTCCAGTCTTTCACTCTCATCAGTTTACACATGAGAGTCCCTAATATAGACCACTGGGTTGTTTTAGTATGATATGTAAACCCTTATTTTCCTCCCTGTTTATGTATGGAACAGGGTTTTCTGTGTCATGGAGTGAAAATTATGTGTTCAGTGCCCATTACTACCTGAAAGACCAGTGGGTTTATTTTTCCTTGTAACACTACTATCAGTGTAACGTTTTCCATCTGAATCCCTAATAATGTTTCCACAATTAAATGAACAAAACCTTATAACATTTTTCTAAAATATTCACAACCCTGATTTTGCAAACTCATTCTATGGTTTATTCGAGTTCAGCTTGAGCCTTACACCCTTTTTGCCTCCAAACACTGACCAAAAAATTGAGATGACTATCTCTTGGGAAATACCTCTTGTGACAGAGCTTATTTTCATCCTTAATTTGTATCTAATGCCACCATAGTCTTGTTTTCATTCACAGAAGCCAAAGTGCTTCATTTCACACTGAAAAAATCCTCTCGGGTGGTTTTTGCCTCGCTTGTCCTGCATTCTGTCAATAAGCTCTAAGGAATACATTATTACTGCTGCAGGCCACTCCAAATGATTCAGAGAGACCCTTTATATCATAGCCAAAACCAGATGAAGAATTGGGTCCCCTGGGATCCAGATATTACCCATTTCAGCCGAACCCATTCTTACTTGGTTTGTCTGAGAGTGATTTTGCATTTTAATTTTTAATAATTCTTTAATCCATCTGAAATGGGGGAAGGAAAGCAAACAAAACAGAATCCCTCCACAGCTTCTCTCCTTTCTGCTTTATTCGTTCTCCGATTTTTTCCTAAATTCCATATTCCTCTACTTTTAGATGCTATTGGTTGAAGATTTTAGTACTTCTTTGCTGTACTTTGAAGTACTAGGAACTCACACAGTATGTTTATCTGTTATTATCCTACTTATTTTACTAAGAAAACCTTGCATTTGAAAGTTAGAAGCATGTAGAAATGGCCAAACCAGAATTAGCGTTGCCCTGTAATCTTTACAAATTCTCTCCCTTTCTATTTTACCTCCTCCTTGTAATCTAACTTCTCTGTGTCATGTCTTCGTACTGTTAGGTCTTTCATTTCAGCAGATTTCTCTATCAAGCTTCGTCTTAACATGGTCTACTTTCTGTATATTCCTTGTAGAGATGTGTGTATATTACTTAAACTCCCTTAGAACCTTGAAACATTTTCTTTATTTTAAAAGCAGTCTTACTGGAGCACAAAGCTGCTCTATGGCAAAAAGTCCCACATCTAAATGCATGAACCAGAGAGAATACACCGAAAACTCGGCAGGTAGCCATTTTGCCAGCAATTTAAAAACAAAAGCAGCAGTGAAATACAAATACAGAGGGGGAAGCTGAACAACAAGTATAGGACAAATGTGAGCCTCTTCAACCTTCACAACTTCAGAGCCTGAAAAATCTGTGTAGACTGAGCTTGCATCTTGCACACAATTACATGTAATCTTAAGAGCTGAAATTGAGAGGATTAGTTTACTGCTAGTTCCAGTGAATACTAGCAGCCTGATTGTATTTTCAGGGCACTGGTGGGCAGCAGCAGATGGTGGTCATTTCCCTGGCAGGCCATATCAGGGATAATTACCAGACACAGTTCCAAGGTTTATGATATTATAAACCTCTCTTTCATTTCTCATTCACTGCATGTAGAAAGTATGGCCCTTTTAACTCCCTTCTTATTGATTTTATACTAGTGTAACACCTTTGCCTTCACTGATTTTGAAATGATTCAGTGGTGAAGTAAAACAAGAAACAGATCTTTTAAGTCAATTAAAAAAAAAAAAAAACCACAACTGATCTTAATGCTCTTCTTACTTCTTTTGCATTTGAAAATGAGGAATAGCTTTATGTTGATTAATGAAATAAAATGCAATAATTACTAGCAGAACTTGCTGCATTGGGTCCTGGCAGAATGTAGCACTGTAGCCTTTTAAAAATTGTTGATGCTTGAGATGATTCTGAAATAAATTAGCCTGTGAATTAACTCTTCCTACAAGACTAGTAATACTTGAAACAGGCAAGCCAGAATTCAGAATGCCTATTTTGAGCCGGACTAGCTGAAACTTTTTGATTTAGTATGATCTGGATTGATTGCAGTACAACAAATGAGGAAGATAAAACTCAGGCCTTTGGGAGTTTACAGAATAGATGATAACACAAGTTAGAGCACATGGGTCAAGATCAGGCATAGATCTCCTATTTCAGCGGAATACTCTTGTTCACAGTGTTTTATAGCAAGGGGAAAGAAATTAACTGCCTGATGTGTCTCTAATAACAATGAAGAGACTCACTCTTGTAATAAACTTAATTCAGTGTGGTTAAATTGGCTAAGTCTGAACTTCTAACACGTTTTAGAGATTCAATCTCTGAATGGAGAGATATACACAATCAGTCCAGGAGGACCTTGAAAATCTTCAGAATGGGGCCAACTCAAGTTCAACAAGGAAAAGCAAAAAGTTCTGCACCTAGGGCAGAATAACCTTACGTGTCTGTAGAGGCTGGAAACTAACCTGCAAAGTACCAGCTATGCTGGAAAATTTCCGGCAGTTACTGTGGATGCCTAGTTGAAAATGTGCGAAAAAGTGTGCTCTCATAGCAACAAGGCAAGCATGCCTGTTAGGACGAGCAGAGCTAGTAGATCAATTATTATACCCTTCTAACTCAGCACTTGTTGAGGGTCACCTGAAATACCGCAAAGAGCTTTTGGACTCTTCAGCCCAAGAGAGATGTTGAGAATTTGGAGAAAATTCAGCAGGAGACTACTAAGACAGTAATGACCCTACTTGTGAGGAGAGACTGAGGAAGCTGGATTTGTTTAGTTCAGGGAGTAGGTGGTTATGTTGCCTGCAGCTGCTTGGAAGGAGCTTACAAACATGACGCAGCCCAGATCTTCTTAGTATGGGTGGATAATTTAATATCCTGGAGGAGAGTTCCTTGCTGGGAGGGGAGGGCAGGGCTAGAAGGGGTTAACTTGAGAGGCAGTACAAACTCCATCCTTGGAAGCTCTCCAGACTCCAGAAGACAAAGCCCTGGCTGGCCTGATCTAGGGTTGGTGACAGTCCCAGTTTGAGAGGAATGGTCCACAGGGTGACCTCGTTTCTCAACCAATATTTCTACCATTCTCTTCTTTGTTTTCTTTCATTTTTTTGTGCATTACTTTTATGACGAACCTGTCCCTTAAGAAAAGGCTCTTTGCCCTTTCCTTGAAGTGGAAATGTGATAGGTGACACACTTTGCTATGTATTTTTTTTTTTAGAAACCAACACAGTGTTACAAAACAAAGAATATTAAAAAAAAAAAATTGAATGGTGGTGGTAAATATTTACCCATCATGAGTTAATTTATTGTTTTGGTTTCTATCTGGGTATTAGTAGGCCAGGGCCAACTAAAGCAGCACAGAAGTTGCTGAAAGATAGTCCAAGGGGAAAGATATGTGCTCAGAGCATCCACCTTCTACACTTCTAAGATACTTGGTGCTTAACAGGAAAGCGTATGAGTGCTGCTTTTGTTTCACATAGAGGCTGGAGAACTGCAATTTCACCTGTAGCTGATGGCAGGATAATCATACACAATGGGGTGAAAATTATCATGCCATCTTAACAGAGTAAGAAAGATATAGGAAGGACACAGAAAAAGGGGATATTAAAAAAAAAAAAAAAAAAAAGAGTAACAGTACCAAATTAGCTGATTAGTGTAGTTCAGGCACCCAGTTAGAAAACAAATGAAGGGTTAACATCTAGACGGAGTAGTTTCCAAAGTATATGATATATTGCCATGGAGATAATCAATGCTGTGAACACATTACTGTATCACCGCTAATTTTGTTTCAGCTATGGAAAAACTACACCATCTCACAAAAATATGTGGGGTATCATTGGAGGTGGTGAAGAAGAGTTTGTTGTTTTGTCAAAGCTATTAGAGAAAATAAAAAATGTCTCCCTATCTCCTATCGGAGGGCCTCTGAGACCTTCTTAGGGAGTCCTATCCCAGTGACCTCCCGTGGCAATTCCCTTGAGATCTTGCCAGAATTGCTCCTAGGCAAGCTCAAAAACAATGAGAAAATGAGAACTGACAGAAGATACTCTTCCTGGAGTAAATATATTGCCTCAGTGAAGCCCCTATCCTTTATCGTCCCTGAGTAATAAGCAACTTGTCCTGAAGTTGGTTTGTCAAGTGCTGTAAGAAAATGAAAACGTGGTCTGTGAGATACTAACATTTCTTGAAACAAGGAAGGGGGATCATTCCTACCCCGTGATTAATCCCTTGGGCACTGCTGTAGTCCATTAGAGACATAAAGGTGCCTTTAATAGGCCTCTGAGCAAAGTGCTTTATGCAACGTATTCCCTGTCCTTGACACAGAGACAGAGAGTATCTGAGGCAGCGTCTCCGACAAACACAAAGTACTCGGAAACAGAAGAATGCCTCCAGGGAGCTCTTTCTGCCAAGAAAAATTAGAGCAGTTCATGGTTATTCTAACTTATGGGGGAAGTCGAGTCATGCCCGGGGCTGCCTGGTCAGAAGGTGCCGATGACAGCCTGCACTCTGCCACGGCTGGTGTGGGCTGTGTGGGGGAGCCGTGGCAGGAGCTGCCCGCCTCTGTCCTCCTGTGACTGTGGGTGCATCCTGCCAGGCCCAGAGATCACAGCAGCACAGGCAGGCTTTAGACCCTGCTGAAATCATGAAGGTGGCAAAACTTCGGAAAATTACTGTACTAGTAATATTTTATGCTGTTGGTGCAATTTAGACCTCATTGTGTAAGATTGCATTAAAAGCTACTGAGAACTGGTGGTCGTTTCACATCAAAACAGTAGGGCTGCTCTGCAAAACAGAGACTATTATTTAGTTCAGCTTAGACCGTACCGAACAATTTAAAGAAGGGAACAGATGTTTTAAATACACTTTCATGTCTAAGTCAGACTGATATATAACAGCATGCACTGACTAATGGCATTGCTAGACTACTCCTCGATAGTAAACTGCAATGTATTGGCTAACTTTTCACAAGAGGGTTTCAAACATGAGTGGTGCAAGCACCTTTGTGGGCCCTACATGATGACATTTTAAAGCACACACACACCATAGGGCATGATCTCCATATCATCTTTTTATTATTGTCTTCTTCTAAGTGTTGGAAGCTGGCATTTTAGTATGAAAGATCAGCCCATCCACTCAAATATAAAAAAACCTGTGCAATGAATCTGCAGCAGTGTGGCGCGGAAGAAAGTAAGAAGATCTAAAATGGAAAAGATGATTGGTTATGAAAAAAAGACAACTGAAGAATGTTAACATATAATCAGAAATTTTGGGGAAATGGGAAGGAATAAAGGAAGAAGGAAAAGAAGATTTCTTTGTAGTACTTTTACTAGAGTACTATTAAAGATTACCTTGATAACAGCACCAGTTCCTCATGATCACCAACAGAAGAGCTAATAAAAACTCTGAAGAGTTGCAGACCTGGCATGTTTTGCTTCAGGAGTAGCCTATCTGCTGGCATTATTCTACTCTGCCACTTAACGTCTTTAGGATAAGCATCATGTTCAGTGGGACTATTTGAGTAACAAGATTATTTTCCCCAAGTACCCAACCAAATATTGAAAGAAGTATTTTTGCACCAAAACACTGAAAATAGAATTATAAACAGTAAAATTCTAAACTAGTAGGAATCCGCTCATCTCTGACATCCACAATTTCCTTGAATTTAGGATATATTTATTTCTGCCATACTGTATGGTTACACATATGCTCTTTCAGAAACAATTTTAGTGTTGAAGCTGGAAGCCAATGTCAGGAACTCGGTAAGTGTTACTGTTTATGCAACTGAAATGCCTGTTGAATAAATGGTCCTCTGCAGTGCTGTTATACTTGTCTATTTCTGTATGCCAACTATGATATTTTCTAAAGTATATACCGTTATGGTATCTAATCACTGACAGTCAAACACTCCACTTAGGTACGGTTCCAGCAGTGCATAGGAGCCATAAAGAAAACTTAATGAACTTCCTGGGGTTTGCCTATAATAGAGAAATGTGCATGTGGCATATAGCTGCTTGGTGCTAATTCTGAAAGAAAGAAAAAAAAAAAAAAAAAAAAAAAAAAAAAGTGGTGTAAAGTCTAATACAGGGAAGTCTTGCACCAATGGGAGAAAACTATCAAGTGCTGAATTTATAACAAACCTTTTAAAAGTGATAACCTGGAGATTAATGAAAAGACCTGAGACTTCAGAAAATTTCTGAATTTAAATTACTCCTTTCACAAGGAGTATGGCTAACAAAGTTCTTCCCATACATTTATGACTTAAACTCTTTTATCCCCTGTCCCTCTCTACAGTAACTCTAGTTCTTTTCTATGCATTCCAGTATCTATCTTTCTCACTCTTGCAATATTAAGTCCTTCCTCCAGATCCTTTAAACTCCTCCCACTGCTCTCCCATCCCTGTCCCATCTCCTCCAAAACCTATTAAAGAAGAAACAACCATGACTGATTCTGAGCCACAAATATTTTGAGTAACTCATCCAGCACATCAACTGAACAGATCAACTCACGCTACCCTTATTTTTTTCCCTAATTCTCATCACCGACATTATGTCCTCCTTTAAGAGGGCCACTGAAAATTGTAGGCAGTTCAAACATCTGAGAGGTTTGAAAAACCATTTTCTCTCAAAATCAGACTGCTTAATAGGTTGAAAAATTACTTGAGAGGAACGGAGTCATGTTCACAGAACAAATAAAACCAGATGACCAGGATAAATAAGCCTAAATAAAAGTAGGAAGGCAAGAAACCTGAATATTACAACACCTTTGAAGCACAGATGGGAGCCCTTCCTAAACAAAAATTACACTGCATTCCTCAATTTGTTACTCAGGTTCACATCATTGCACCTTTTTGCAGAAATCTTTCTTCCAAAACATCCCAGAGTTTTCAAAGACAGCTCTGTGTTATGCCACAGCAATACAACCACTGCAGTGTGATGGTGTAAGGAGTCAAGGCAGAGTCACCGGTGAGGCTGTGGGATTAGTCAAAGTGGGACTTGATTCCATAACCAGATTTCAAAAAGGATATATTGGGACCTATCAACTACTGGTAGCGAGCCACACCATACCAGGTGATACAATGGGTGAAAAGGTGGCTAAAACCATGCAACATCTTGAGGGTCAGTGAGTGGACACAGGCAGAGCAAACAGAGAAGCCAAGGACCCTTTCCCAAAGCAGTCAGATTAGCTGAACATCTCTTTCTTCTCCTTACAGTTTCTGCACCTACAGACTAATGCAAATGGTTGTTTCTCACCTCTTAGTGCTGCCCCTTTCCAGACTGACTGCTCCTATTTCTTGCGTCCTGTTTCCATTGCTCTCCCCTCAGCAGAAGGCAGTGAGCTGCACTGCCAGCTTTAACAAGGGTGACACATTTAAGATTTCAGCATTTTTAACACCAATATTTCACTTAATGCCGTTCCCATTCTCTCTTTGCTGTGGCTATCCCTTTCAAAGTAGCATCACATCCAGTTTAGGACACACATATTGGATGGTAGCAGTAGCCAAGCTCCCTAATTTACGGAGAGCAGCACTGCTGCAGCAGTCCTGAAGGCTGACCTACCTTGCAGAGAAGAAGCATAAATTAGTGGGCACTGGATACATCTGAAATGGGGGCACATCAGCATTTCTAGGCCCAAGTTCTGCTGGGCTTCCTCCACCCTGCACACAGGGGGTCAGGACGTGGCTGTGCCCCATCTTCACACTCCTCAATTTCCACAGTAAGGAAACCCAGGTGTGTATACAAAGAAACTGCAGTTTGTTCAATAAATCTTCTGATTTGGACTCCTATTTGCACCTAGCTTTAAAATACCTAGTTTGATGCATACTGTAGATACAATAATTCCTAAGAAGAATTTAAGACTCCTCTGTATTTAGGGGGGGGTGGTGGGGGTGGTGGTGGTGGGACTTAGCTTCCTCTCTTTACAAGGTCCTTCTACTTTATTTTTCTTCTCTACCCAAAAATGCAGTAAAATTAACAAAAACACATAAACATGAGACACTTCATAATAATTTCTTTAAAGCCTAAATGTTTTAAGATCAGACAGGGAAGGATATGTATATTTTATGAAGTTTGCAAACATCACATTAGATACTCTCTGATCAAAATATGTTGTGCTTTATGATGAGAATATTTGGGGTGCAGCATTTGCTATTATTTCAGATATACACTTGAACTTTTCTACTTAAACTGAGATTTAAAGTTACCTGGTTCTCCAATCCAATAGGCTTTCTTATTGCAGTGATGAATGGGATTAGCTGCCTTAAATCGGTTTACCAACCACCCAAGAATTATAACCTCAAATAGCAGTTCTCCACCTAAAATCTATTTTGATCAGTTGGTGGGAAAAGCTTTGAGATTTGAGACTGCTTGGTCACTGTGCAACATTTTCCTGCTAACTAAAGACAGGAGGAAAAAAAAAAATCATAAAAAAGTAACTTTAGATAGAGGAAATCATTTGACGAAAAACAAGTACAATGTATCCTGCAAATTCAAAGTGACACAAATATAAACTTAATGTTTTTACAAGCTCAAAAATATTTGTGAAAGTCCTGTGGGTGGAAGTAATTAAGAACAATTAGAATAAGTTTCTGCTGTTCCAGTAAAATATAAGCATACTACTGTTCAGCTCCATATCAAAATAGAATTACTACTGACACTATACCAAGAATAATATCAAGTTAATTTTAATTTTTTTAAAACAATATTTTATTTTTTTTACCCATCCCAAGTAAGTAGCTATAAATTAAGAAATGTGTAGTAACTCCACAAAGTGATAGTAAGATTTATTTGTTGTGTCTCGCTTAAGCTGCTTCTTAAAAGTCTTGAAGTTTAGAAAGCTGCTTGTAAGGCTCTATGTAAGGAAGTGGCAAATTATCATTTGACACTGTTAAGATACAATTGGGCGGGTGTGGGTTGCTTCCTATTCTAGTAGATAATTTCTTTGGCTTTTGTTCTTGATATTTTTTCATAATCAAATCAAATTTACTCATTTTTTTGTACAGCAATATTTGTACTCAAAAAGCACATTTAGCCATAATCTTCCCTACTTTTTAAAGCCATCCCTTTTCTCTCATATAACAAATGTGGCACTCTATATTTCTTCGACCTTTGCAATAAAAAGAAAACAGGGAAGAGCAGGACTGTATATGGTGTTTTCCAAATTTGAATCTAAAGTTAACTAACAGTAGTCAAGAAGAAACCAGAAAGACTGCAGAAACACTGATTCTTAAAGACAGATGATACTAGAATTAGACAGACTAATCAAGAAGTCAAAAGATAACCAAATAATCTCATTTCACCTTTTTACATCAGCAGTCTTACTGTAAACAATGGGGTAAAGTCATACCAGAAAACCTAGGTAACATTTTAAAATGTTGCAATCTTCTTAAAAATTATAATGACAAATGTTACCATTTTCACACAGACACATGTGTGAGGAATGTTAAGTAAAACCTGAACCTAATAATTCTTAATAGAGACTCTGGAGATGCATCATTCCTCTCCCTGCACACACACACATACACACACCTACATTTCTTGACCTTCATTTACCCTGAAAAACATTCCAGGTGTACATAATAATTTATCTGGTTATGGCAGACTTTAGTGATGATACACTTCAGCTCCTTTCACTGCCAAATGTTAAAGATTTACAGTACCCTGTAAAGACTAAAGTGGATGATTCCTGAATTCTCAGCACCTCTACACTCATGACTCATGCCACAATTTGGTCTCCTGAAGGAACAACCAAGACATGTCAGGCAGAAACTGCACAGCCAAAGGAGCAGGCATGTTGCTTCTGGTTGCCCTCAATACCTGAGACTGGGAAGAGCAGAGAACTTTTTTTTTTTTTTTTTTTTTTTTTTTTTTTTTTTTCTGAAATAAGTAGTGTTACTGGTTTGGCCAAGAGCAAATCTTAGCACTTGTCTCTACTAGGACCCTGTCCCACATGGATTGCAGAGCCTTTCCATGCCATACCTTAATAATTCTGTTTTTAAGGCTGGTTTAGGATCATATGATAACCTGATCTTCAAGATATACATGCAGCAGTAATTACATTTTTGGCCAGTGAATTATTGAACTGATATCAAATACATACATCCAGTACATTTGAGATTATTCAACCTGGTATTTCAAAGTTGCTCTGGTCTAATTTATTTATTTTTACATAATATGCTGCTCAGACAAGAACTTCCCACACCTGTACATGTATCAATGTCTAAAATTGTACTCGATCACCCATATTCATAACTCCCTTCAGCTTTCAGTACAGTGTTCTTTCAAAATCCTAATGAGACACACAGTATATAGGGATGGTCCTTTCTTTGTACACATTGGAAGTAGTAATGTCAGAGTCACCAGCTGGACTTTGCATTCTTGTGACAGAGGCAGGCTGTCCTCTCTGACTCTTCCACACACCATGGAGAGGAAGCTGACAAGGGTGATCTTTCCTCTGTCTCTCATTTTCTTTAACATTCTTACTCACTGCTCCTGCATTAATGGCCTTGTTCAGTTCAACAAGATTTTTATGCATGTATTTAATTGTTGTTAAGTATTACACTATGATGAGGTAGCAAATCCTTTTTTTCAGGGGATGCGTTGAATGAATATCCTTCAGGGGATAAAAGCAGGTCAGCTATTTCAGAAGGCAGCATCTCCAGATGTAATTCCTCTATGAATTATATACACAGATATAAACTCACAGTCAGTCTTAACTGAACTGGCATTTGTAAAAGAAGAGGCAACTAACTAAAGAAGGTAATTTTTTATAGCAGTGATCTACAGCATATAAGCTGTAGTTGTTTTGTACAGACCGACTTCATTTAAATCCTGAAAAAAGGTTTACTTTGATTTCAGTTGATTTGGTTACTTTGGGTTTGTAAATCATGTCTTACATAAAGTATTTAAAGAATTCTTTTCAGAGAATGGCAGAAAGAATAATTGGCAGGATGGTATAATTATGAACTGAGAAATTGTTCTATATGATGTGAACTACAAGAAGTGTCACACTGCTCTAAATTAATGAAGGTCTCCTTTAATACAGGAAATAGTAAGAAATAGAGTCTCAAATAAATTAAACATATGACTTAGTAATTCTTTAACAGATAAAATAAGTTTATTTCAGTTGCCAGAAATATAAATATAGTGCACAATATCTGTATGAACAGAAATATAATCCATAAAATGTACTAATAGATTAAATAGTCATTTTGTCAAACAGGAATAAGAAACGAAGAACTATAATTATGTCATCTGCATAACCATATGTCAACAGTATCTTGGGCTGCATCAAAACAAGTGTTGCCAGCAGGTCAAGGGAGGTGATTCTCCTCCTCTACTCCACTTTTGTGAGACCCCACCTGCAGTGCTGTGTCCAGTTCTGGGGCCCCCAACAGAAGAAGGACATGGACCTGCTCGAGCAGGTCCAGAGGAGACCATGAAGATGATCAGGGGCTGGAGCACCTCCCCTGTGAGGACAGGCTGAGAGAGTTGGGGGTGTTCAGCCTGGAGAAGAGAAGGCTCCGGGGAGACCTTATAGCGACCTCCCAGTACTGAAAGGGGCTACAGGAAAGCTGGGGAGGGACTCTGCATCAGGGGGTGTAGGGATAGGATGAGGGGTAACGGTTTCTAACTGAAAGAGGGCAGATTTAGATGAGATCTAAGGAAGAAATCCTTCCCTGTGAGGGTGGTGAGGCCCTGGCACAGGTTTCCCAGAGCAGCTGTGGCTGCCCCCTCCCTGGCAGTGTTCCAGGCCGGGTTGGACGGGGCTTTGGGCAACCTGGGCTGGGGGAAGGTGTCCCTGCCCATGGCAGGGGGGTTGGAACTAGATGATATTAAGGTGTCTTCCAACCCAAACCATTCTAGGATACTATGATATCTTTTTCAGTGCCAAACTGCATTGCCCACTGATGACAATCAGTATTTTGTGAATTTAGCTGTTTATCTTGGCTGAAGAGATAACAATCTAGTCCTCTGAAAGTAATAAGAAAGTTTTCATCAGACCTGAACAGTGATGTATAAGAAGTAATTCTGGAGGATGTTATGTCCTGTGGGCACACTTTGCCCTTACAGTTTTTCAAATAGTTTATTTTCAGTCTAAGATTATTTGCTACTACTTTATTCCAGCAATATTGCATTTTCTCTTTGGACTGTCTGTTGAAGTGACGGAAGGGTAGAATTGCAGACTTCTAGTGCTCAACTACCTCCCACCCTTATATTCAGGTATCAAGAGCAATGAAAAATCTTTAACACAATTTACAATTTTTGATTCCTTAAGCTAGAGATTCTTTGACCTGCGTATGAAAAGATCTGCCACAAAATTAAGAGCAAATCTGGAGACGAGACACTGGAACTCATGGGAGATGCAAAGCCTCAGCCTACTATTATCAACCATTTGAGTAGTAACAGAAGCTTAACTCAAATGTGTCCTTTAAGAATTAAGGTAAAATTTTAAAACATAAATGCTATGTTGTCATCCATGAGTGCTATCCCCAACTCTAAGGGATGGAGACAAAACTGGGATGGGGAAAATGAAAAGAGCTGAAGGAGGTAAGTGGAGGAGTAAGGGGATTAAGCAACCAAAGGTTGTATATAATATTTACGGTGAAGGTAAACACATTTTGTAAAGAGTACTATTATGTCTATTAACTAGAGGTCAGACAGACAGTAGGCCAGATTTAATAATGTATTTGTGTGATAGGAACTAGAACTTCCTTATGACATTCTTTTTTACTTTGACTATGATTAGTAAAGCTTCTTTTATTTGTTTCTGTCAGTTTGTGTTAAGTCACCGTTGAAGAAAAAGCAAACAATCTGCTTTATTTGCTTCATAAATATAATTATAAACTTGCCAGAACCAGGTTAGCCACAAATTAACATGACAGCTACATTCACTTTCACATGGATTATTTATGAAGAAACTTCAACAGGGTAAAGCTACTGATAGGACCAGGTGTTGCTGTAGAAGCCAATAGAGTTGCTATAGTGACAGGCCACAAGAGTGGTCTAAAAGGTATGATAGATGACAAACATCTTGCAATTTGCAAGCCAGCAAAGTTTGGCGTTGAAGAAATATTGGTTATATCCGCAAATATATCTTCTCACATGGGAAAAGGCAGGTATATTTTATCAGGGTCCACATTACGCTAATATACTCCCTCAGCTCTCTTACGCCTACAAACACTGCATTGCTCTCAACGTCCATGTAGTAACTGAATTACTCTCTTCCTCCTTGAAGACACAGATAGAATCTCTTCCTTTCCGCTAAGCATTAGATTTAACAAATGTCCACAAGATGATTCTCCTCAGTATCTTTGGAGCTTCCAATATATGCTATTTGTGGTGACACTGGATTTTAAATATTTAAAATTCATTCACTTTTTTAGATATCTGAGCTGCGGTGGAAACTGGCAGCAGATTTTCCAAATAAATAATACAACATAAACCTATTTTATCCATCAGTTAGCACTTCTAGACTAAACAACAATAAGAAAAAAAAAAACACAAAACACCCCCCCCCAAAAAAATACCAAACCTCCGTAAACGTAGAAAAGACAAAGGCCAGGAATTTTTATTAAAGCTGTTAGTAAAACCTGTACATAGCTGTCTTTAAAACGCCAGAACTTTCTGCATGGATAAATGTTGTATCCATTGATATTTACACAAACTCTAAGGTTCTTTTTTTTTAATCTCTTGAATTGCAGGTGGTCAGAAACATAAATACACCTGACGTCTTAAGCCAAAGAGGTGGGACTCGTAAGGCTAAGAAATGAGAAGAAAAATAAAATTAAAAGCCCTGCACTTTTGCAGTAGCAAAATATTGAAAGAACTAGCTACCATTTAGGTCACGGCAGTGACAAATTTGTACTGAGTTTTGGATCAACGCATGCCACGTTACATCCCCCCATGCAGAAAGCATGAAGTCATGGTAAGCTAGTCAAACAACAAATTAGTGTTAGGAAAGCCACATTTTAAAATGGTATTAGCTGCAATGGGGACACCTGAAGAGTCCATGGCAGTTCTGAAATGTATAATATACTTAAGGCTCAAATTAATCATTTAAATTGTCTTCTGAATTTCTGTTGTAAGCCACATCTGTTACTTCCCCACTCACTTTTCTCCTTTTTCCATCTTGTGATAGAAATACTAGAATTAAGTCACAATTTTCTTCTTTCTCCAAGGCTAGGAACTTCTGAACTTGTACACTCCCATCCATTGCTGGAAAGGGAAGATGAACAAGCACCAAACATAGCAAATTTCAGAAATTTCATTTCTTGATAAAAATAAATTATAGTTTGTTATTTCAGCACACACTATAACCTGGCTACGTGAAAGCAAGTCATCACAAAAATCCCTGTCTTTAAATGACTGGAAAAGCAGCACACATGACATGAGTTTGCTGCAAGCTGCTAGAAGTAAACCTTTCAAAGCCATGAGCTGCCTCTTCTGTAGTGCACGGGGTTATACAATGAGCATCAAATGCAGCTCCTAACTCATCGTCTGTTATCTGACCCAGTGACAAAGGAAGAAAAGCATGACTGTATTCAACCTTTACTCCACAAAAAGTACAGTTTCATTCAACAAAAGTCTTTGCAGGGTTGAAAGCTGTGTTGTATTAACATAACTGCCTCACAAGCAGAGGGAGGAGGAAACTCCCACTGGCTGAACAGGGAGCAAGAAAAAGGTTGGGGTTGTGCCCCCCATAATGCTGCATGTTACACAATTAGCTTTTTAATGATTGCTTCACTGCAGCCTAATTGCATGCCTGGCAGTGTGTAATGGATGGAGTGATGCACACAAATCTCTTCTTAGGGGTTGTCTTTACCTGGCAGCTCCACCATCATCAAAACAGCTATTATCAAACAACTTGCCTCTCCATTGCCATCACCTACTTGTTCTCCATCTCCTCAGTGGTTAGAGCATGCACACTTTCCTCAGCCTCTGATGGTGCTCTCTTCCACCAAACGTCTTTGAAAAACCCCATAGCCCTGAACAGGGCACGGTAATCCACATCCTTAAAGAGCACGAGTCTTACCACCTACTTCTGGCTGTGTGACCCAGGTTGCTTTTGTGCTTTTTACCTGCCTGTTGGTTTGTCCTCCACGCAGTGGTATCCATCACCTTGCTATACAATTCACTGTCATAAACAGCAAGTTGCCTTCTCCCGGAGAGCCGGCAGTATCATAATGTGCTATTCACCAAAGACAAATCACACACAGAATCACACACACAGAATCATCTAGGTTGGAAAGGACCCTGGAGATCATCTAGTCCAACCATTCGCCTAGCACAGTTCCCACCTACAGCATATCCTTAAGCTCTAAATTGACCCGACTCTTGAACACCTCCAGGGATGGGGACTCCACCACCTCCCTGGGCAGCCCATTCCAATGCCCAACAACCCCTTCTGGAAAGAAATCAAAAGAAATCTCAAGATTATGTCTCTGCTGGCATATCAGTTGTGAAAGAGAAGTTTGCTAAATGGAGTGGGCCGATGTCATCTTGCAGTGTGCCAGACTGATCCAGGTCTTGATTTTTTATTTATAAATTGGCCATCAGAACTCAAAAGAATACAAGGATATCCCCAACCCAGCCATTGGCCATATACTGGGGGATGTGCTATAATGAACTATATACTGTATTACATGGTGCAAGACTCAGTGTATTTTAAAGGCTCATTAAAAAATTTAAAATGGACTGCTTTCTATCTCAGTATCTCTCTTCCACCCACTGGAATATTCATGTTCTCTACTTTCCTCTCTAAATTCAGTTAATTTTATATGAGGCCTCACATAAAGCACTCAATGATCACATGACCAGAAAACTGCAAATTCGCCATTTTTCATTTCTCTATATCAGTAGAAAAAAAAGGAAAAACAACAAAAGAGAGCTAACTGAAACAACAGAAATTGCTACAATTCATGAAAGCTGGAACAGTCTTATGACCCCAGATACTTCTGTCCTTGTAGTGCACTTTGCAAAGGCAAAGCATGTCAGAGGTCTAAATTCAAATGAGCCAACCAAAAAACTATTAAGACCTAAGAAATCTTCTAGACTTCAGCAGAATCCATCATGAAAGACCCAGCATGTACAAGTCTTATGTGGCTGCAGTACTTTGGTTCTTTTTTTTTTTTTTTCTTTTTAAACCAAATAGACATGTAAAATACTTATTATCATGGAGGAAAGGAAATGGATTGTTAATGCTATACAAAAATGTTATTTACAGAGGCAAACCAAAATGCATTATAGGCAGAAAGCCAATGTTTTTTGACTTGCTTTGCAGAAGTGAATATTCTCCAATCAAATGTATTTTAAGTAGGCTTACTTTGATTTAAGAAACAAAACCAAAAACTCTTCTTCAATCAAAACTATTTATTTTGTTCCTCATAAGGCCTTGTGACTGGTAAAAAAATCTGAGGAACTGGAGACTAGATAACAGAAAAATGTTAGTTAATAACAAACATCTTCCCCTTGAATTACATGAGAAGTTTAGCATGTGACAGGATTTAGTCTTAAAATCTCTACAATTTAAAGAGAGAACAGCATTTTAAAAACAAATATACTATCATTCACATCCAGGTGGATTTTAGCATCAGACTTTTTTCTTTTTATAAAAATACTAAAATACTCCGCTTAAGAAATACTCAGAGGCTTTATTTCAATACTTAATAACACAAAATGTGGAACAAAATGTTTTGTTCTGCCTGGTACTGAATAATTTAGCTTTTTATTGATCTTTACAGGCTTATTTTCAATATTTGATTTCAAAATACATCTACTGAAATTACTTCTGTAGTTGCAGTAGACAAGAAGAACTAGTCACAGATGAGACTTTAAAGAATATATATATAAAAGAGAATGTTTGGATAACTTTTTGGTAAATGTTCTTTGCCAGACTTCTCCAATACTTGTACTATTTTTCTTCTAACATGTAATAAAATTTTAATATGATGGTTTGCAAGAAAACCCAAACAGACTACATATAATTTCTATTCTTTTCAGATTCAGAAAAACATATGCATTGTAAAATCATAGTCCATTTACAGTATCACCATATCATAATTCAGCTTTTTCTTTATCATTTCCTTGTGTGCCCTGTGTGGCAAAATTATAACACTGTATATTGAATAGAACAGTTTGAACACTTGCAAAGGTATTTGCTATTATGTTAAATGACTTCTCTCCCATTCAGAAATGTCCTAAACGCACCTTATTTTTCAGTGCCCATACAAAGCACATACATTAGAATTTTAAAAGAAAGGCAGAAAAAAGCCTGCAAACAAATCCTTATTTTTAGACTTCCTTATGTGTCTTACTTAGAGCAATTCTATCATTTAACTTTTCAATTGTAAACATTGTGTTTTAGTCTTGTTCTGCTTGCAGAACAAGAAAGTAGATATAGTAGATAAATTAATCACTGTAAAGCATTCACTGAATTCTGCAAATTAGAGCTTTATCATTGAACAATGACATTCCCGCAAATACTTCTATAAATCCTTATTTTTAGGTAGAGTAGCATTACCCACTTTGCATACTGCATTCTTTACACACCAGGAACTAAAAAGTAGAAAAATTAAATACATATTCCACAAACTAATAATTTTGGAGTATTATAGATGATCATTCACAGGGACAGAGCCTAAATCTTTTGTACTAGCTATAATAAATATATGTACAGGGCTTCTGTATGCCACCCTTTTTCCTGCTCTGTGAACCTGAAAAAAAGACAGTCTTTCTCTGAACGTGGAAAAGTAAAGACATAAGAAGCACATAATGAGGTTTGTCCTACTTCTGTGAAGAAGATTCATACATGAACTGGACCAGAAAAGAAACTGATTGCCGGCTTCTTTAGAACTATCATTTCTAAACATGTCCAGTTCCAAGGAAGGGTAAAGTTTGCAGACACAGGCTGAACTCAAAGCAGCATTAGCTCTGGTTTCATATGAATTTTGAACTGATTCCTTAAAGAGATTTCTTGCAAGTGTTTTTGTCCTTGCATCTTGGATAATGTTTAGAAGCATGTAGTGTCTTAATTCCAAGACATCCAAGCCTTGGGAAATCCAGTAACTGATTCATGATCACCTTTCTTCAGATCAGACTAAAAAAAAGTCACTGCATATTGTCTTTGGATAAGTATTTTTTAAAGCACAGCAATACTTCAGTGAAGAAATATGATAATTATTCAAATTACTTTTATACAGTAAGGGGAAAAAAAAAAAGTTATTTAGAAAAATCTTGCCAATCAGAATGCGAAGATCAAGGAAAAAAGACCCTTGTAAAAGCAAAACACTTTCTGACAAACAGCAGGAAAATACAGAAGCATTTCCATATATATCTGAAATACTTTCCGTATTGTCAAGAATCAGCTTATACTGGAGAGGCTCACAAGTGAATCTTACGGAATACCTGGCTGGAAAATACTGAAGTAAACTTGGGCTATTCAAAGAAAATTCTGAAAGAAAAAAGCCAAATAAGAGGTTCAAAAGTGAATAGGAGCCTGATGAAAAGTACAATTAAAATCTCGTAAAATTGGAGCTCCATAGTAATTATAAAAAATAATTCAACTAAGAAAACTCAAATGGTTCCTCACATAGCTGCTTTCAGAACACTGGATCATAATTCAAAATCAAATTGTTAAAATATACTTGTTCGGAGTACTCTTATTCATCAGTATTTGAGCTTAATGCGGAGCTGCCAGTGTGTCCTGAGATATTAGATCAATTTACTAATTAATTTTCAAAGTTAAACAAGTAAGATGGACTTTAAAAGAATGCATTTGCTCCACTAAAATGAAGTGACAAGAGAATCTCAATATGTTTAATTCAGATGTCCCCTAGCCTGGCTATGAAGTTATGCCAAGTCTGACAAACATTTTGGATCCAGAACATTACAAGTCTTTCATCACAGAGTCACAGCATCATTCAGGTTGGAAAAGACCCTTGGGATCATCGAGTCCAACCATCAGCCCTACTCTACAAAGTTCTCCCCTATACCATATCCCCCAGCATCTCATCTAAACAACCCTTAAACACATCCAGGGACAGTGACTCCACCACCTCCCTGGGCAGCCTGTTCCACTGTCTGTTCACTCTTTCTGTGAAAATCTTTCTCCTAATGTCCAGTCCAAACCTCCCCTGCTTCAGTCTAAAGCCATTCCATCGCTAATCACCTGTGAGAAGAGCCCAGCACCAACCTCTCCACAATGTCCTTTCAGGCAGCTGCAGAGAATGACGAGGTCTCTCCCCAGCATTCTCCTCCTCAAACCAAACAGTCCCAGATCTCCCAATCGCTCCTCATTGGATTTGTTCTTCAGGCCCTTCACCAGCTTCGTTGCCCTCCTCTGCACTTGCTCCAGCACCTCTCTATTTCTCCTACCAAGATGCCCAAAACTGGACACAATACTCCAGGTGTGGCCCCGCCAGCGCAGAGCACAGGGGGACCATCACCTCCCTACTTCAGGGATCTTCTAGCTTAAAAAGGAAAACCAATTTCTTGACAGATGCACTCACATAAATCATAAAATTGCTTATATGTTGGTTTATACACAGCATTTGTTAAATTATTGGGAGTTTGCTGATGCCTATTTATATGGTTCATAATGGGTGACTGCTGTAGTTCAATAAGCACAGCAATTATACAGAAGTGGTCAGAATAAATCTCCAGATAAATTTATTAATATAATTTCAGTAAGATAAACATGAAGGACTTTAATCTGTTAAGTAGGCAGTCATTGTTTCACAAGTGGGAGCTTGAGACAAGTAGGAACATGAGCAGTACTTGGGGGATCACGCTGCTCCTGACACTAGTCAAACTTTAGCAGTGTATGTGAATAGAAGTAGGTCAAGTAATACACTGATTCTTTATGAAACGTAATTCTCTGAGTGAGGGAGAGGCACCCAGAAATACGACTGGGTCAGGAAGTTGGGAAGTTAGGAAGAAACAGGTAGTCGGAGGCAGCTATAAATGATGTATCTGTCCTTAGGTGCATTTTGAAATAGGTTTACAGAAAGGTGAAAAGAATCTGAACAGTGGAAAAGTTGGTTTATACTTATTAATTATAACTTCCCAGCCATGACCATACAAGTTTGTAATTTATTCCACTGTATTCTTTATTCCAACTTAATAAACAAACCACACATGTACACATTCTCAGACTCAATCAACCACAAAAAAAAGACCCGAATTTGACAATTAGACTTTTTCCAAATTTGCGTGGGTAGTTTCGAGCCCTTATTATACCACTGTAGATCCAACATGCTAATCTACTTTATAAATGAATACAACATATTTCAGGATCTTGATCTTTGAGATTTGTGCCTATGCTTATTTACTCATTCCACTGTGAGCAGTTTTGTTGCATTAGGTATAAATAGAGCTTGATTTCCTGACTTCTGTGGAACCTGGCCAATTGATATCAACCACAAACTGTGGACTTCAATTAAAACTTGCATAGTACACAAAGGTAAACAGTGAGTGCCTGGGGCTTAACCCTAAGACCAGGACACTGCTTTCAAAAGCAGTGGATCAAAATATACAACCTCATTTATTATCTTTTTAGCTAATGACCTTTGTCTCAGTTTATGACTTCAGAACTTTAATGATTAGCATTTCATGAGGTCATGCTTATAAAAATCAAGTTGCCAAAATTCAGCAAAAGAGGATAATCATTAACTGCAGATCTTAGGCTATCTCGAAACATGAATTAAACGACTGATTAGTTAAGACAGTAAACACCTGCCTGAGTAATTATACACGGTGTAGCAATAAATGTAATTGTATTCTATAGAATATAATCACATGATTCATGCGTGGACCCTTGCTGGGCATTATCTTATAGTTAGTACTTTGGTTAATACACTCAGACATTCATTTGAAGTCTGACAAGCTGGTGCTGTTTCTTAATTTATGGGAATTATGGTTAAAGGTGATCTGAACAAACAGTTGAGAATTGAAGCAGTAATTAGTGTAACCAAGGAAGTGTGGAATGATTAGGGATAAATAAAATAAAGTCATTTTCTGGTAGAGGGTGTCAGAGAGGTTCTTAGGGAGAATTTTAAATGAATTGAAATTGTTTTATGAAAATGCGGTATTATTATATGGATTAATGATCCAGTAATGATCCAGTAATGTCTATCATTTATAATCATAATAAAGTTTACAACTTGAAGTTATGTAAAATAATATTGTATTTGATATATCACCATGAAGATGTAGGACAAAACTATTTCAGTTAACTCTTCATACAAGCTGGGGCACTAAGCTGCTTCATCACATTGTAAAGTAACAGCCTTCAGGACTCATAGTTCTGCCTCTTTAATTCACTCATATTGAACTATAATACATGAGTAATGCATGAAGCATCAAGCTATCCTTAGGGTTTAAACCTCCTCTTACGGTGTTTTCATTTTGAAAATAGCATCCGAGAAGGCTGCGTCTTCACTTCTACACTTCTAAAACTTCACCATCACAGTAGCCTCAGCAATTGTCAGTGTGAAGCTAAAGTGTCATTTGGGTGGGTCATATAGACGTTGGGACCCAAATTCTCTGCATCTGCTAAGTGACCAAGATTATAGTGCTAGAAAAGACATTTAAAGACATACTGGACACAAATGTCCCTTTCTCTCATGAAGGGACAATTAAGAAGTTGCTAAGCATAAGGGAAATAAATACCAGTGCCACAGGGGCAATGCACCACCTACATTCCCCAGCAACAGCTGGGGAAGCAGTGCATGGATCAGGGGTGTCTTTTTTTTTTTTTTTTTTAATGCACTTAGCTGTGATGATCGCTTAATGTCCAGCCCTTAATGATCCTGAATTCCTGGATCCACCAGATATGCTAGACCAGGATTAGAGAGATACTGCAATAGTATCTCACCTTGTTAGGTGCAGAAGAAAATGAAGGTATGCAGTAATACATATCACAAGATCTTCCTTCAGTTGCAACCTTCAGAAACAAAGCAGGTGTTCCCATCCATCGAGGAAAGCAGCAGCAATAATTTAGGGATGAATGAAAGATTTTGTAGCAGTACTGTTGCCAGATTTTACTCTTTTTTTCATATAGAACTGGAAAATACAAGTAATAGTCTACACACCTCCAAACCAGAATGTGTTATGAATGTATGATGAGAAGTAAAATTTCCTATGAGACAAGTGGCAACCCCATGTGAGATACAGCTGTCACGATCTAACCCTTGAGTGGGTTCATATTTCCATTGTCCGTGGTAATATAGGCCACACTGTGTTCAGGTGTATATTTTACAGCAGGAATTAATACTTTGATTATTTTATATGAATGCTTTCTGTAGTCTTCAAAGAAACTAATGCCAATGAAACAGTTCAGTTCAGTGAACTGGATTTAACCTGATCCCATCCTAGTGACATTGATTGCAGATGATTTGTAAGCACTCTGGGAAAAAAATAGACATAATTTGCATATGAAAAGAAAATCTGAGATGCTACCAAAGTTCAGAAGCAGGATTTGGTCCATAGTAATTTTGAAACAACTAAAGACTATCTAATCTGACCTGTTGTGTAACTAATACACGGCATGATCTGCATGCAGATCCTTGTTCACATTCAACCAGCTTGTGTGCAGACATGCCTTTAGAAATGTAAACATTATTTTGAATTCTTAAGTCTGAAAAACATGCCTAAAATTTTCAAAGGGAATAATATTTCTAGGAGAAATACTATTTCTTATCTTGGATAGAAATCCTGCAAGATCAACATCTGGTAATTTTGTCTGCTTCTGTCACAGGCTACAGATATATTTGTGCAGAAAAAAAAAAAAAAAAGAAAAAAAAAAAAAGACTGCAAATTATTTCAGATGTTTCTAGACATCATAATTTCTGCAAATTCTTTCATACTGCATCTGACAGGGAAACAACATTCCAAATGAAACTTTACTACTTGAGTGCTACTAGAATAATTTAGTTCCTAACATATTTACGGATCTTATTCAGGCCCCTCAGCCCACCAATGCCACATCTTGATGACCACTGTTAAACAATAACTTCATATTATTTAGCTTTCTACCACTGCACAAGGTAACCATTGTCAGGCTGCTTCCTTGAACAAATGGTTTTTTTTCAAATCTGATATAATTTCACTGTCTTTATATTTCAGACATTAGCCTTACACATTCTCCGGGAATGAGATGCCTCACCACCAGAAGAAAGAAGATAAATCAGTACTTAAAGAACAGAGATTTTTGTTTGCAAACGCATCTGGTTTTGTCTTGCCATTGCCACAAGTCTCACCACTTTTCTCCTACCACCTTCATTCACCTGTACTTTCTCCTTCAAACTGGCAGTTTCTGCTTCCTAGTGCATAGTTTTGTTTCCTCAGAACAGCAACGAAAAGGCAAAATCAAAGGATGTAAAACATCCTTGCTCTTGTTTTTGCTGTAATAAGTTAAAGCCTACCTGGTTACAAGGCGACAATTATCTCTCTTCCAGTATCTCATCTTTTACATATTTATAAAGGAATGTATTTCAGTTCTTAAAAAGTTTCTGGACACAGCTGGTAGCACTGCTATGCAATAATCCACTAAATACCAGAGCCATAGCACCATTTTAGCTGCTTTGAAGCCAATCAATGGAAATGTCCAATACCACAGTTTCCCTAGGGACAGGACTGTCACTAATGAGCAGGAACACTGGTGTGGTGCCATGTCCCTTTTTTTCTGGGCTCAAAAAAAAAAAAAAAAAAAAAAAAGGACAGATCTGCAATGTCCCTAAGTTCCAGCAACTCCTATTTGCCAATAAGCACCACTAGGGCAATAAGGTTTAATTTTCTCTAATTCATGAAGCAAATCAGACTGGCCAATGGCCAATTTTAGAACAAGAGGGGTGCGAGAGTAGCTCAAAGCTAGCTGACTCCATCGCAGTACGTTGCGCTAAACCTGCACTGTGCTAAATCAGGACACTTGGTCTGAACTTATGAAAGTGAATCAATTATCTTAAAATTTCCTACTAAGACATAGTACATAGGAAAAAAAAATCCTCAGTATAAACAAAACAGAAAGCCCCCAAGCTATATTAGAAGACTAAATGCAACCGATAGATTTTAATAGTTTTAAATTATATTATACGTACAGTCCTTCTGGCTTTTAGGCAATATTTGTCTATGGTTTTACAAGGTTAGGTGTAAAAAGATGCTGAACTTGATTCTAATTCACTGTGGGAAGTCTTTCTGGAAGATGAGTGGGGTGAGAAACAATTGACTTATTACAGAACTTGAAAGAAGGAAAACGAAGGAAAGCTTGAAGTTATTATTACGTTGCCAAAGTTTGTGGACTCAAGAGTGTCTACGGGTAATCTATCATAAACCAATTTAAACCCAATTCATATCAATTTGAAGTGATTCCTTTCTCATATAAAACTAAATCAATGGAATCTTGAACTAAATTAATAAAAGTGTCCATACAGGAAGTTGCATAGTTTTAACCAAATAAACTTTAAAAATGGTATTAACCAAACAAATGCAGCTCATGTGAAAACGAGTGGTAAGATCGTATGCTGATGAATAGCAATAACAGACATTCTATAGACACAGACTTACTTGATCAGTTTGCATTCACTCTGTTCTATTTTCAGATATGCAGTAGAGGACCTAAATGCTATCCCTGTTCTTTGAAGTCATTTTGCAAAACTCATTGACATTGATAAGGACAGCAGTAGGCCCTTGGTATTGATTGTTTCTGCCTATACATGTCCACAGGCAGGCTCCCAGTAACCTAATGCAAACCCAGCTTCTAACAGTAACTGGCTAAATAATGGATGAACTGTGACACACACACACATTGTATTTATTCACAGTGAAACCTCTGAAATTTCATCTGTAACTCAATAAAGCTGTTAAGATCTAATTGCATTTGGGCATAATTCTTACAAAGGCTGTCAATTGAGTCCTCACTCTTCTGTTCTACAGTTCTGGACTTCCTGATGTATCAAAGCTTGTAATTTCCAGGAAATCTTCACAGATGATGGAACGGTGTAGTCGTGTTCTCTCATTAATGAATTTCCATCCCATATGGCCTGGCAGTAACGCTCCTCCAGGTCCTGCTGTCAGATAGGAGCTTCATCTGAATTACCTCCATTGCAGGCTCCTGGACACCTTCCTGCCCTTCTTTCCTACACATAATGTCTTCTCCAGACTTTTGTTCTCGCTATACTCCACCCCACTGAAGCATAATGGGGACAGCTGTCTTCGCCATTAATGAGACAGGATGAACAGATGTGGGTGAAGGAGCCACTTGCTGTATGACTAGTAGTCTAAGTTCAGAACAGAGACACAGAAATTACGGTATGCTCCAATATGTGGTAGATGCTCACAGCAGTTACTTCACATGCCCTTAGGTCTTTGCAAGTAAATCTACATTAGAGTGCATCAAGCCAATTGTTCTCATTGCTGAGCATGAATTTCTTGGTGCTTTAATTAATTCACCCACAGCATGAGCACCACTGTGTTTGATGCACACTCATTCTTGAAGAGCTTGGGCATATAATTACTACCATGAAACAAAGACTAATGGATTGATAGAAACAGTGGACTAGAAAAATGCAGGAAAAGAGAAAAGTAGAATTTTAGTGTCACAGGCAATTCTAACTTGAACTCCTCCTGGCAGAAGCTGTCATCATCACACACACACAATTTTTATATATATATATATATATATATATACACATATATAGTTTTTACCTTCACTCATTTTCTGGAGTCTCCCAAAGGCTTTGTGGGTTGAAAAATGACTCTTTTTAGTTTTAAGTTTTACCTGGAGTTGTATTTAAAAATTATGTCTAGTCATATTTTTATTTGTTGGCTTAAGAACACTTGGGGCAGATGGAAAAAGGAAAATCATAGTTTTCATTTGCTTTTGTTCTTGAAAAGCTGGTTTATGTACCCTGTGCAGCAAGACAAAAAACAAGAAAAAGGAAAAATTAAATCACAGCAATAAAATATGTAGGCACTTCTCTGACTTGCCCAATAAATGTGCTATTCCAGATAAATGGAAATGTGTATATTCTGTTACCGTACTTCTCAAATACGAAAGGCTTTTCCCCCCTTCTCTCGGAATTCTTCCATAGCCTTCCAGATAGTTTCTTGTGACATGGTCTTTTGCTTCTGAGAATTTCAGGCTTTCCTGAAATCAGACAGCAGGAATGCAAGTTTTCTTGTGGTACAGGTTTTCCTACTTTATGAATCTGACCACATTTCTCACTTATGCAACCAATATGTTCTTGTGTGCACTTTTCTAATAGAAAGAGAAGGGTTTGCAATAAAACAAGTCCCTCCCTACAGTTATCAGGAAAGTGGGTGGTTTAAGCCAAATATATTCATGTAAAGATTTTGGTCAAAAATTTAATCCAGGATGAAGCTACTACAAAAAGTTGAAAAAGTAAAATTAAACCTGAATGGGGGAAAAAGAGAGAGAGAGAGAGAGAGAACAGGCGCAAATGAATAAAAGGGGTCAAGCTATCATGAGGACTTTAGGTACATCTCAGAGAACAAAATCTGTATAAATGGGAATAAACAAACCTTCAGTTTGGCAGGTCCTCCTAAAGGTTTGGCACTTCTGACTCACACTGACAAACTTGTATGGGTCCCTTTACTTGTTCAACGCTACAAAAAAATCCCAAATAAATATCCAATTTAAGAAAGAGCTAGTGTCAGCTGCCAATCAACACAAGTTCTGCTTTACTATCTATCCAATTTATTCTCTAAGAAGAGCCCCAGCTACAATTTGCCTGCTCGCTTTATTTTGTATTTTTTACACAGTCGCAGCTTGGGTTTACGCACTTCCTTACAATCTTGATAAAACTATTGCAGTCTGTTCACATACTGCACAGTACACACGCAATACAGTGGTTTCTGTTGGTGTTCCAGAGCTATTCATTATTGTCATCATTTCAGCACACTGTGCTGTTCCTGCAGGCTGCCAACTATTGTTTTTCATGTGCATAGATTTTATGCCTAAAGAAAGACACCTACTATTGTTATTTAATAAAATGACTATAATAATACTACCTTACATTTATATAAATCCCTTTTCATCCAAGAGTCTTAAAATACTTTATGAATTATTTTTTTTTTCCTTGGATATAATGTGATGAATTGTTCCAGATACCACTGAAAAACAGCTCCTTTTAAACATGCAACACATCAGCCTAAAAGCACAAAGCAGCGCTACACCATTTTGAACATGTCTATATGACTACATCAGTTACAGAAGACAGCATCACAAGCATCCCGGTGCAGAAGCACAGCAGAGCAATGTATAGAAAGTATCAGTATGGACTAACTTGCTGCTCCTATGGTCACTGCTACCAAGAAAATAGGGCCACAGGTCTGCTTACCCACAAAAGTAAATTTAAGGGGAAGCCTGAGGCACTGCTTGTAAAAATGGATGAAAGTTCAAGAATAAAGAACCGTGTCTAAGATGCTAAGGTGCATTTTCAATCATTATTATATCAAAAAAGCCTAACACTCAAACAAGAAATGCATCAAACTTGAGATCTATGGAAGAGGCAGGTGAGCTACTTAGCATAAATGCAAACTAAAACCACTCTTCTTGTGTCTCTAGGTCCCAACTAAATGAAAGTCCTGACACTGTGAGAACTCGTTCTCTATTCACCTCCATGGTCAAACTAACCTAATGGTTTATGGTGAGGTTTTTACTATCACGTAACCAGAATTACCCCTTTTGAGTGCTTTGATTTAGAAATTGAAACTCCATGACAGCACCAAGCATTACTGTTTCTCATAAGTGCTGTAGTGAAGGGAGAAGAGATGAGATCACATTACTTCCACAAAAGGAATTGAAATACGGTGCAGCAAAGCCTCATTTGCCTACACTCATCACCTACAGTTATAATACCAGCTATTTCTCAGGAGGGTCACTTGCGCTATGCCACACTGTGACGCTGAAAATGCTGCTCACCTATGAAGTAAGTATAGGGCTTCATAACCCTGAATGAAAATGAATTAAATTTAAGATACTTTCCACCCAAATGCTTTCTGTACTTAACAACTAGAAAAAAAGTATTTTTCTAAATGTGTCCAGCATGAACCCTTGAAGCTCTATATGCACATCAAGAACAGCACATGACCCTAAGTTTGTTTGAATCTGTTTTTGTTGAAAAAGGCTGTTATAGTATTGGCCCTGTTCTTATCTCTTGAAGACAGTAGCCCAAATTCTTCCCTGTTACACAAGTCCAATCTGACATTGATTTCAATGGGTTTCAGAGGAATAACTGAAAAGAGAATTTGGCCGGTAATCTCCAACTTTATCATATAACTAGTAAATGCTTAGCTAAGATTAGATTTAGAGATAGCCCAGGGGGGATAATTCAAGGACTCAAGAACCTTTACTGACACCAAAGTCTCCTGCCTTTGGGAAAAACACAAACCAAAACAAAGTGCCTTTAAAGCACTATATTTCTCAAACAAAGGGAAATCCTTAACTAATATGCTAACTGATGTTTCTCTTCCTCCATCAGTAAAACAATTAAGAGGGAATACTTATGTTCTAGAAGAGAATTAGGTTTTTCCTTTTTTAAAGTTTTCTTTCAAAAATTTATATGTGGGTATACTTGATTGCTGTAGCAAAGGGAATATTTTCTGGGGTTTTTTTTAATTCTACAAACAATATATTTGAAAACAGCAAGTACCTCCATACACACTTATCTACAAAGATTTTATTTTTACTTCGAGTTGGACATGTAAATACATGGTTCTAGTTTCTGTTGCGGGCTGCTCTGTGCCACAAGAAAAGCAGTCTGTGGGCTAAGCAATGAGACTTTTCTGAAGCTTGAGTTGTTGAGTACACAAGGCAGGCTCCTACAGCCCCATGACCTTCAATACTTCTAGTGACAGTAAGTTTAAATGTTTGTTCAGGACTGAGGAGGTGGTTTATTAGTCTCTGTTCCACTCACTGGTCTTCTTCCCTTGAATTGGACTCAGACTTGCAAGTTAGCAAGAATCAATCCCCAAAAGCAGAAGTCACCAAGTAAAAAGGACTTGATTGGATTTCACAGCGATGTGGCTGCTTGCTGCCGACTTTGTGGAGAAAAGCATAACACTCTTTGTGCTCAAAAAACCCCCCAAAACAGAAAAGAAAATCAAGCTCTTCATCATTCTCTGAATTCTTTAGTCATACAATACCACTTGGTTTATATTACAAAACATTATGAGGCAAGAAAAACAATCTATCTATCTAGCCTGGATGAGAAGACCAAGAAAGGCCACATTTCCAGATTTTAGAAAGATTTTCATTTTAATATTTGCAGCAGATAATCTTATTCATGAAGTAAACCAGCAACGCATTGTCCAAACAATCTCAAACCCTTGATATAAAGATAACTGAGAAATTAAATGCAAATGGTAATTCTGCAATCATTTTTCTAATAAAATTGCACTTGAAGGCCAAAAGGAACAGGGGAGGTACTAAGAGCACAGGATCGGTGAATTAAAGCAAGTCCCAGGAGTAGCGGGTAATCCATGGCGACTTTTGCAAGCTTTTGTGTATTTAGAATTTTAAGTCTAAAGTATACTTCTGGAAAGCAAACCTACCCTGGGTTTAGGTGCCTGCAGAAAAGTATCTTACAAAGAATGCTGCTGGAAGCTTTAAGTCTGCAGGAGCCCCAGCGCTGCTCTCTCACTGCTCTCTCAGAAGGCATGGATCAGGGCCACGGGACCAACCACCAGCTGAATGTCCCTCGCTCCCTTTCTAATTTACCTCAGGCCACACTGAGAGGCCTGATACATGTTTGATCAGCAAAGAGCTGTGGCTGTTAGAAATGCCGCCGCCCGCCTTGTTTGTTACTGCCCCTCTGCCAGAGGTTATCATCTTCTCAGGAGAACATTTCAGAGCTGTTTCACAGTGGAGCACTTAGGTTAAATCCATCGTCACTGGCTGTGCGAGGTGAGTCTGAGGAGTTTGCCTTCAGGGTAATGCCCTGACCCTGGGAGGAACGGCAGCATCCAGGGCAGTAACAACAAGCAACTGGCGGTTTACCACAGACACTATCTAGGCAAAAGTGTCTCAGCAACCTACAGCTCTGGTGGGCTTTGTTACCGTTCTTAACTTACACCATCATAAACTGTAAATAAAGAGATGTAATATCAGTCTGCAGCTCTCCCTGCTCTATTCTCTTAACTCATTCTTCCTTTATTCTCCAAGCTTAGATCTATATGGTTAAAATCAGTAATGGCCATTAATATCATATACGGAAGGAACATTTCTGTGCCTTCTTTGATGACTGGTTGAGCTGCATAATAAATCTACTTATTTTACAATTGTGTGGTATGGACTCCAAAAGCTATTCCTAAAAACAATTTCCATAAAAATAAAACAATTCCAACTTATCCCCGTATGCAACATCAGACTTGCTGCACGATTACAGGGAACCACGCTCTGCCAACACTGTTAAATTGAGGACCTCTCTTTTTCTGGCTCTGCTACTGCTGGACAGCTTATGTTCCCACTGCTTTGCCTCCATCTGTGCTAACAACAGAATCCTTTTTGATTAAAATGTTGCTGAGTTATATTGTGAAAGTTCATTTGAACTGTGCACTTGTTTCACTTAGAAATACTCTTCCCCCATTTGGATGCAAGATATAAGCATTTGAGAGTTATGCCTTCAGCCTGACTTACTTCAATGAGAGGGAAGAAAATTAGATCTTTTAATTAATGTACAGTGTTTCAAACAAGGGGAAACTCAAGTTACGGAATGGGCTTTTCCTATTGTCTATATATATTGGTTGTTGTTGGTTTGGTTTTTTTGTGGGTTTTTTTTGTTTGTTTTTGTTTTGTTTTGTTTTGTTTTTTTTTTTTTTAAATACACATAGTTAATCAACATTTCTGAAAGAACGCCTGGAGAAAAGTGCAAGCAGGGAATACCCACTCATGGGGATGTGCAGATTCAGATTTCAGAGCTTTCTGAAAAAAATTAATTAAAAAAAAAAAAATAGAGACCCTCACTAAAGACCTGTTTAAATGAGACACAGATAGAATGATACTGAGTAGTAGGAACTGAGGTCCTAAACATTGAAATGACTATATTTCCTGAAGAAATCTCAGGACGCTCCACACAAAACCTATGTAAAAAAAACAACCAAACAAACAAACAAAAAAAAAACCAACAAAAAACCCATATATCCTAAGTTCTCCTGTGTTCTCAGCAAGATTGATGATTGTATGGTCGTTCAAGTTGCTAATGAAAACATGCTAACTGCAAAGTCATATTTAGGTACGATTTAGAGGTAAGAAACACCCCTTTTGTCATAGTGAAGACTGTAAAATCAGTTTCCCAGTTAAAAGAGGAAGGGTAAAAATATAACATATTAAAGTAGGGATTAATAAGGAAATTACCAGAGGAAATGAAGATAAATTAGTAATAATGAGACTGTAATTAGGAGATAATTAAGTAAAATAAGGAATTTAGGATGTACATTATATGTTCTAGCTAAAACAATAGTTCTAGTTTGAAATGTAATATCGTCAAGCACTTTTGTAATTCTCAGTGACACATTTCAGATTTTGAAGTACTGAAGTTTTAATTTTCAGGTGGGCCTTCAGCCTAAACAATATTTCTGTTTGAGAATAGTAGAATCAAAAGAAACTTCGATATGTTCTTGGGAACCGTTCAAAATTTTGGGAATGATGCAATTCCTGCATTGAAAAAAAGATTGGGTCTGATTCCAAGGTTGAAGTCCCTTTAATAAGTGGAACAAGAATTTGATATTTTGTATCCATCTCACTGAAAGCAGAGAATACTAATGCAGGAGATGGAGACAAAGAGAAAACATTAGGATTCCTGACATTTTCAAATATCAGAAGATGTTCATGCCTGAACTGTATTTCAGTGGTAGTCTCAGACTATTTCTTACTTTATCTGAACTGCTCCTTGTATAGATACTTTCAGAAAGGGTTACTTAGCATGTTGACAGAAAGCGTGTTAGGCAGGTTTCACTGCAAGAACAGGAGTACTCTCCTCTCTCTCACAAATGTCCAAACATTTACTAATAAAAGACGCAAGATTCTATTTGTTTTCACTGATCTCCAGAGTTCAGTGCCACTCAGATCTAACATTTACTTTGCATATGCATTATTTAGTACATTACAGTTCAAACCAGGCACAGCTAGAACAGGCATTACATACAGTTCAGAGCTTGTGGGTCTCAGTTAAACCACACTTTCTTACCCTTTTGCAAAATACAATACTTTGTCCATGAAGGGGGGAAGAGGTCTCTTTGTAACAACTCTATGACACTGTACTTCGGCTATTCCAAAGCAATTCATTCTCCAACACATTTAACTAGGAGTAAATTTAGGATTCAAATTATTAGGCTTAAATTAGCCTCTCTGCCTGTTATTCCCATCTGATATGAATTCTTCGTAGATGGTAAAGCTACAGAGCTAAAGCCTGATTAAAACCATAAAATGAACATACACTCCTTTCTCTATGATAAAATACCTCTCTTCAATGAGTTTAAACTTGCAATTATGTTTGAAGACTAATATCAGATAACTGCTGACTTTCTGTTCAGGCAGTGAGCAACAGCTTTTTATTCACCAGGCACTGCTCAGAGCCATAGGCCAGCATCATGAAAACTGTCTCTGTTGCTGAGAAAGGGGATGAAGTAGATTATGGGATGTTTCTGGGAGGAATCCTGAGAAAGAAACCCCCAACAGTTTTCAAGAAAAAACAGACAAATCTTTTCCTTTTGTTCTATAATTCTGTTTCCTCTCTCTCTTTCGTCAGAAGTCTGAAGTACATCAGAATATATGTGATACATAAATAATCTTTGTTTGAGTGGTATTAATTACCTGGATGGAAAGTGCACTTGCCAAAGACATACGTATAGGAGCCATGTGAGTCATTCACTACAACACAATCATCCTCTAAATAAATATAACTATGTAGCAATAAATAGCAGCAGCATGCAGTACAGTAGAATAGGAGGAGTAGAATAATATGTTCAATTGTAAATCACTGTGCATGGAAATTTAGGCAGGCATAATACAATTACCCAAATGGAGGTCAAATGCAATTTCACAGGGTGAATAGCAGACTATGACCATGTATCTGTTTAATTTTTTTTAATTTCAGAATGATCCAGCCATTATTTAACATTTGGAAATATCTTTCATTTTTCATATGCTATTCTGATGAACACAATTAATTAATTTAGCAGATGACTGCAATTTGCATAATTTTCACAAGGAACAGTTAATATTTGGAGTTTTTTATTCTAGTCCCCATACTTAAACTAAAAAGGGAAGGATGCAAAGTGAACAGAGATTATTAATCATAACACTCAGCTGAAATCACCTCAAAACACTACCTATCATTATAACCTGGCATAGGTAAGTCTGGAGAGGAACAGTACTACAAAATATAGGTAATGGAGATATGACATTACATTTATTTTTCTAATTAAAGTGTATGAGGAAAACTGCAGATACATATGACTTGCCTATAAATCATCCATCAGATATAAGAAACAAAACAAATTAATTGGAAGAGTCCAGGTTTTAGCTTTCAATTCCATACCAGTGATCTCAGCATGAGTTCTGTTTTGTGATCAATCTCAAGCTGGATCTCACAAAAATGAGGATCTTGCTCTCTAACTCCTTCTTTATGCTTTGTAGTTATTGTTTACTACCTACACGCTTCACTGTTATTTACTGATATTCAGAGTTTTATTTTTCTCACTTTCCTTGAAGATCTTGATTCTGTAATATATAGAAGAATAAACAAATGAACAAACAAAATGCCCAGGCTTTTTGAAAATCTGCAGTTTAATCACCACATAGATCCAGAGCCAGAACAACTCTGATCAGAGGTGCTGGGGTCAATTTTACCTCTCAGACACTGCTGCAAACAAATCAACATTCATGAAAATATTTCTGTCACTTCACTGGGCAGTTTCTGTGTTAACTTTCAAAACCAAAAAAAAGAAAAAAGAGACTGTTTAACCTGTCTTTTAGAGGCCTCACACACATACTTGAATCATGGTATCCAAAGGGCACACTCAACACAAGTAGTTATAACTTGCAAAATATACTGCTTATCACAGAAGATGACATAAATAGTTCATCACCTTAAAAACCTTTAGTACTATCCCCATAAATACAGTACTTCATTAACAAGATATTGGGTTGAGTTAATGCTAGCTCTTCCTGACAGTTCTGCTACATAACTGTCTCATTTTGTGAGTTTAATGAACTTGTTCCCAGCTCAATCCCACAAGTACAGGGTGGTCTCTGCTTTAAAAAAGGAAATTAAAAATATGATTCAGCTGATACAGATTTTAGAGTCACTCATCTGTGCAATACTGTGTGACTTCTTTTGGCCAGGGATCAGCAATGAGCAGCAGTGTGAAGCAACTTTTTCTGCTGCAATGCTTTTACCTTGTGAAAACTGGAAACAATTTAAAGATACCATTCAGTTTCGTTAGTTAAAAAAGTTATTTGAAAAATACTCACTATGCTCCCCAGCTATTCCCTGGGTAGGGACATACATGCTGAACCCCTGAAAGACAATTTGGACAGGCTGATGATACTCAGATGTATCTGGCCGCATTGTTTTCTGAGTCTCTCCTAGAACTAAAGATTTTTCTTCTTTCTGTGCGCAAACTGATAACATCATTGGAGTCGCAAGTCTACAAATCTACAAATAAGAGGTCAACTTGACAGCATAAATAATTAAACGATAGGGTAAAATTTACGTTTACTGTATGTAGCCCAATTGTTCAAAGAACTAAGCATGGTGGCACCAATCCAGTAAAGCACTTAGAGGACGGCTGGGACTCCTGGCGTGCCAGCAGCTCACCCCATGTCTCAGGGCTTTGCTGAATTAGAGACTGAGAGCTGAGCACCTTGTAGGGTAGAACCCATGCCAGACTACTGTACTAGGGGCTTGGCCATCATCCTTGCCATTAGAAGACTCTTATTTGCTGACAGTATTAACAGCGATCTACTCAAGAGGAACCTGTAGTATACCAGGAAAACATCAAGGAAATCCTATCAAGGAAACTTCATTGAAGTTAATGAAGGTTTCATTGTTGGTTTCAACACAGATGCCAGTTCGTTTGGTCTCCCAGTGTCCCTATTTAAAAAAATTTTAAAAAGATTTTATTTTTATTTAAAATATTTTGCACATTGCATTGACCAATAACAGTATAGCAGGGCTTTGGCCACTGAAGGAGGAAATGTTGGTCTCTGAGTCACATATACCAACCATCTTTGAAACTTCATTAGCAGCTTGTCTGGTTGGTTTTGTTGGTACAAACATAATGGGCTTGAACTGCGGTGGTGAGAAGAAAAAAAAAAAAAAAAAAAAGAAAGCTTGCATGCTGAACTGCTCAAACTATTAACTTTTTTCAGAGGCTCATTTTTGAGATCCTGAGAGATTTTTTTTCTCTGTGCTCATACTGCAGTGGTCAGAGTGAAGCAAGCACCTGGACGCACTGCTTGCTTGTTTAAGGTTTTGGTTAGTAACAACGTATCTTCCAGTTCTGGATATGCTGAAAGATTTCAGAGTTTTAATATCTTCAGTACAGTTTGGAGCTTTATATTTAAGAGCATGAATACTTTTGATCATGAAAATATTTGGAAGAATGCTTACTAATGGTGAAAGCGATAACAGATTTATCTACTAGTTTATCAAGATGTGTTTGGGCTTATGTGAGACAGGAGAACGACTTGATGACCTCAGGAACAGAAGCCCCATACTATTCTTCCTGAAACTTATAAAGCCCCGAGGAAAACTTCTCAATATGCAGACAAGAAGAATCCACGTAGGAATTCTTTCTCACTCCTATTTCATGGTTTATTGTTATTTTTTAATTTAGAACATTCATCAAATCTTTGACATTTAGAACCAGGCTTTTCTACAAGACAAACAGGTAGAGATCCCAAGCTAAAAACCCTGTGTAATAGCAACACACTTTCTCATCTTGATCCTGATAACTTGCTAGTAGTAAACCACAAGAGAGATGCAAAGGAATGGTAATCTGAAAATAAAGAATGATGGGAAACAGCAGATTTCCTAACAGCGAAATAGCAAATATGATTGTTTTCTTAATTTCAGATAATGTTTCCCTTGGAACTCATGCAAAACAGCAATTCCTTTAGTATACTTCTAAGGATAAAATTCTACCCCAAATCTCTATGTGAGTACAGTCAATGTCCTCAATCTCCTGCTTTAGGGTCTCCCTCTGCAATTTTTTTCTGCTGTACTCAAATACATAAATCAAGGGTTTATTCCTAAAGCCTGGTATTTTTGCAGTGATTTTCTCTCTTGATTTCCCTCCTACATGTTAGTCTGCTTCTTCATCATTAAATCATTGTTAATTTTCCTTCCACTTCTAGTTTTCAAAGGGTCTCTTATAATTCCACTATTTTGGAATAGATGAGATCCCTGCCCCCAATCTTTATGCTTTAAAAACTAACTTGTCAGTCCTGACATAGCTGGATTCATTAATATTTCAGCCTGGCTGATTAAGATCTTTATGTAGATATTAGCCATAAAAAAAAAAAAAAAAAAAAAAAAAAAAAAAAAAAAAGCTAAAAAACAAACCCAGGAAAAAAACAACTGGTAGCAAAAGAAATTTTAATCAGAGTTCAGTATCAAATCCACAGCTGGTATACATTGACTCTGCTTATGCAAGTTTGTTATAATAAAGTTAGAGGATCTGTGGCCTGTTCTCTGCTTCAATAATTTCTCTTCATTTGTATCTCTAAAGGCATAAGTAACCGTGAAGTTTAAAGGGTTCAGTCTCTTTTTTCTTGGCTTCTTTAAGTGTAACTTTCAAATGGAACCAACATATGGAGCCAGTATGTATTTTTGATAGGAGACAGAATGACTTTCCATTTTTTATCCTCTCAGCCCCACATCCTTCTCTTGTCATCCTCATACCTTTCCCCCCATATGAACAAGAGTTATGAGACGAGAAAGCCTCAAAAATTACTTCTAGAAGAAACTCCTGCCTATCAGATTGAAATATTAAGAAAAAAAATGCTTCCATCCTTTAAGTGTAATGATACTAGAAGGGATTCTTCCTTTTATAATATTTCTGTAAGGCTGACCATTTACATATGATTTCCAAAATTCCCCTCACTTTCCAAAGATACACAGGGTATAAAATCATATCTTTCTGTCTCCATGAGATGGCTTATTGTCAAATAAGTCCACAGCTATATCTCTAAATGGCCTGGATATGAAAATGAAGTTTTAATTCTTTCACCTGGTGACACTTCCTACTACAACATAGTGATTTATTTATTTTCTTTAACGTTGGGCTAATAATAAACTGCAAATAGAATCTATTTGTGAAAAAAAAAAATTGCTCAGTGGTTCCATAAAAGGGGTGGGAATGGGAAGAGCACAGAAGGATATACCTTATTCATTGCAGCTGAGAAAAGCAACAGAGAACTTCAACCTAGAGGAAAGGGAGCCCTGATGACTTCCATTACTTTGCCAGTCCTTTCTGACACTGTTGGCATAATAGTGAGACACCGACTTATCTGCAGCGAGAAGGGCAGGAGCTAATCGCCACACAACTTCTTTATTCATGAGGAGAAACAAAATGAGAGAGTGAGATGCCCAAAGAAGAAAAAAGCACCTAAATTACACATACTGCAAGACTGTATATCATCCTTCCCTTGTTTCCTACAGACTTACTTGTTCCATCCTATAGGTCACAGTTGTGCTAGTGCTGTGAAGAGACATTGCTTCCTTCCTTAACTCAGAACCTGAGTTGTTTGTCCTCTTAATTTAGTCATTTCAATTTAAAAAAAGAAAGCATGGCGTATGGTAAACTCTTAACTTTCATTTCCTCCTATAAAAAATGCAAAAGCTTATTAAAAAATTCTCATTCTGCTCCAGAGCCCTGAAACTAAATCACTGATTTCATAATCTTTAAATTTTAATTAAAACTAAACTCTTGCAAAACAAATTAGAAATACATAAATATCATGTGTTAAGAATACCAAAGGACTGTTCTGACAAGATACAATGTCAGTCCCCCTGTCTCTGTGGATGTAGCACGGCACATAAATGTGTTTTCAGGTTTCCTCAGTTATAGCTTCTGTTCATGACCAAAGGAGCTTGTCAAATAAATGTCACAAAACTGTCCCTACATGAAAAATGAACATTACTTTTTAAATTTATTTTTAAAAATTGGACAAAGTTATTACCATTAGAAAATGCTAAATGTCCCAGAATCCACCAGAGAATGCACTTAAACAAAAAAGCCCTGTTATCCTGCATGCTGCATTTAGTGGATTCCCTGTGGCTGGCTTTTGTGGTGAGGATAATGCCCCGTTGGGTGTTCCACGAGCCTCCACCATGACAAATGCCAGGAGAGTCTGCCATGGGAATAATGAAAACACTTTTTTTTTTTCATTCACAGTCCATTTGTCAAGTTTTCATTCTTATCTATCAGATGCAAAAAGAAAAACCCTGAAGATTATTTTAAGTGTAAAAGGTTTTCACTGGCACGTGTATTTCATACCTCTGCACTCAGAGTGATTACAGTTTTTGAACTATTTTACGGAATTACAAGGGAAAACATTAGAAATGCTGTAAATGTTAACTAGAAAATACTAGAAAATTTGCACGGGACCAAAAGTTCGTGAAAACTGTCACTGTAATGCTAGATATATGAGGTAGCTTTATGCAGATGAGAAGCCCGAATGATCTTAATGGACCTCTCCCTTACAGGAAAATCAAGCACAAGGTAATACAATTTTTTCAGAGTCAGGGCTGCTGATCAGAAAAAGCTGGGTATGCTAAGAAACCCTTGCAAGTTTGAACCTGTGGAAATAATGTTTTGCATTTATTTTCTTAGTTTCCTTTGTTGTTAAAAATCTCGACACAAACAAAACATATTTTGGGTGAAGATTTGGCTGTACAGTCATGGAATAAAATAATTGTGAACAGAATAAGTGTACAGCCAAATGATACCAACCAAAAGCATTCCAAATGAATATTCACCAACCCCCCATACTATTAGAAAATGCTAATTTTTAGGACCTTCTTTTAGTTGCTTAAACATTTTCTAATTTCTATAGGGAGGGTTCATTCCACTCAAGCCACAATCTTTACTTGAGAATTTACCTTGTCCTGATTATTTAAAAAATATTTTAGAATGCTGTAGCAAAAAAAATCTCAAACTATTTCCAAGACTAAAGAAGGGTGAAGTACTATTTTAAACATACAAAGATTTTTGTAGCCAGTTCCTTCAAAAGCTTTAGTATTTCCAGTTTTGCAGCAGACACCTGAAGCTCACTTGGGATTGCTATAAGGACTCATCTTCTGCTGGATAGAGGAAAAAGCAAAAGCTAAAGCCATCCTAAGACTTTGATCACACTTTGCATGTGCTCAGCATTTTGGCAGATGAATTCTCTGAAGAGCTCATCTGCACTGACCTGCTCCAAACCAGGACTGCACGGACTGTGTGGAATTTCATCTGTACTTGCGGCAGCTAGATGCCACTGTGGCACAAAGTACTGTAACTGAAAGCAAAGATCCTTTTTCCTTCCCTGCTTACTGTCTACCAGGCACACAGGAGGAAGCTGGAAGCAGCCAAACTTACACACAGACAGAACCAGAAGCTGGTCAGGTTCAGAAGGCTTAATGCATAGAAAGGCCCAGATTCAAGAGGGGGCCAAATTGGGAAGGAATGAAAGAAGGAACTAGGCTTGAGAAGATACTGCAAAAATAAGCTGGGACTATGGGGAAAGACTTAGAAAATAAAGTGAGCAGGAGCCAGGTGGTGGCTCAAGACACTGTGATTTCACATTGCAAAGGGTCAGGCAGAAAAGGCAGGAGAAACCTGGTCTGAGTCCGTCATTCTTGTTTCTCTACAGCTTGGAATAGAAACTGAAAAATTTGGTGTTAAACATTTGTCTCCTGACAATTCACTACCTTAATGACAGAGAGATACATCCTGTGGATCTTGATGTTGATTAGAGACAATCATTCTGCTGAATATTTGAATTTTCAAAAACTGAGTGAAGAAAGGGAGTTTGAAAAGAAAAAGCAAGCTAAACCTAATCATCCTGGTAGTCCCCATAGCATGCCTGGTAAAAACGAATTCCTTCACTTGCATTGCTCTTTTTGTTGCAAAGAATTATTTATATCATCAAGTTGTGTAATGTTTTATATGATTCCTTAAATGAACAATAAGATCTTGAGCCCAATGTGATAAAGTTTTGAGTAGATTGTTCTATATAGAGGTCTGCGAGAAGGTGGCATACATGTGGGGAACAAGAAAAAAAAATAATTGTACAACACAACCTCCTTCTATGAAATGTGAAGTTGTATCATGAAGATGGCTGAAAAGAATCTGAAAAGCTCCTTTTATACTATGCAAAACAACATTAGCCTGTGACAAATGTGCCCCTGAAGAGAAATTAAACATCTTGTCTTAGAGCTGCTGTCATATTCTGAACTTCTTGGAATTACTATTTGATTGAGGGAGAGAGCTCTAGTTGCTTTATAAAGCTAAGCCACTCAACAATAGTGCTCCTCCATTTGTCCTTGACAGCTGTATTTTTTTAATGACACTTATTTACGTGGATTTAAAAGTTTCAGTTCTTATCACTACAGATCCATAAAAACGACAAAACCACCACAATATAAATTCCCAGAAACTAAAGAGATGGAGTCTGATGATTTCTGTTGAATTTAAATTTTTAACACTGCTCTGAAAATCTAGGAGATCCATTTGGTGAGTCCTCCTTTCAACACAAGTAATTTTACAGAAGAGGTCACAGAAGTTGTGCCGGGGAAGTTATGTTGGTCACTAGGTGGGGTCTTTATCTGTTGGAAAAAAAATCCCAAACTGCCCTATACTCATCTGTAATGGACAAAAATATACACACATAAACAGAGCTGTCACACCCAACCCTTCCTTTGCCTCCCTCCCCTGTGGGTTTAATATATCCTCTCCTCTTCTTGCAGCTTCGCAACATCTGAGCTTTCCCCCAGGGTGGCTTTCTTCATGCATTTCAAGAAAAGCAGCAGCACCAGAGTTGGAGCAGACAGGCACACTGACACGTGTCTTGCTGTCCATCACCAGGAGGGACAGATGCTCCTGCTCCACCATGGGTACAGTCAGTGTCTCTGCCCCTTCACAAGCAGCTCCAGCCTTGCTTGCTCCCTTTTGCAGGCAGGGTGTTGTCCAGTTAGCAGATCACCATCATGGAAGAAGGATGGTTGACCCCTTGAAATTTATGATTGAGGGGTGTGGGATGGAAGAGAACCACCATATACATAGATAAAATAGACAGAGCATCACACTCTTGAGATGCAGGAGAACCAGATTCACTTCCCCGCTGCAGCTGGGGCAACACAGAGATCATGAGTTTCCCACACCTGGGACAAACCCAGGAAAGCTTGCTTGATCAACACTCTCCTCTCTGACCTGCTACAATCCCTCAGAAACAAGGCTGACTAGAAGGAGATTTCTGATGAAAAAACACTGTCAGAAAAACGCTGTCAAAGAAACCTTCAGTGAAAGGATTTTCAGGTTTGTTCCAAGAATTTTTTTCAGCAGAACATGTTATGCCGCCCACATTAGACAGCCTCACAGTTATTAATGCATTGCAGAGACCTTGAAATCTCAATCTGATATACGGCTACTTCAGTCTGTGCTTCTTCCTACCCCATTATAAACTTGACCTTAATTAACCCTCTTAGTGAAAAGGAGTTTGTTGACTCTCAAGGACAGTCTCATTGAAAAACAATGTTGCAATGTCACTCAAAAGCTGAAGTAAGGCTACTTTATAAAGGGATTTGTACTAATAACCCTTGAATATTAATAGCTTCTTATGCTATGTGGTTTATATAAATTTATCTATATAAGCTAGGATTGAGCTCTGTCTTTCTCAGACTTTTTTAAAGTCTACATTTCTTTTAGTGAAACCTATTTCTCTTTGGCAATCACTACATCAGTTTTGTAAAAAGAAATGTTTAAATGTATATTTAAAATCAAATATGGCAGATTAATTTCACCAGCGTGTAAATCAAAACACTCCCTGTCAAACTAGGATATCCAGTTAACACAGTAACGTCTACTGTGGCTTCCTAATGGAAATGTTTGGTCCCTCCCACTTTAAGTAGTTTTATATAGAAAAAAAACATATGGGGCAGATCCTTAGGCAGGATAATTTAATTTAAAAATCTATGGAAAAGTTGGGTGTAGCAATAACAGCTGCCCTGCATGATTTGAAGATCTTGAAATGCACTCAGAGTGGATGGCGAGAAGGGCCTGTATTAGCATCGTATCTGCATGCTGCAAATAGGACATAAGATAACAGCACCTGAGCTTCCACAGTTCACTTTAAAGGCAGCATATGCTTTCTTATGAAAATAATTGAGACCACTCAGGACTAAATTGCTTTCTTTGTCCAGAATTTAAAGCTATAGGCTTCAGGGCTGATGGTCACACATTTTTTGCCCTTACACATCTCTGTGCCAGTCTTCACTTTCAAGAGCTATAACGAGCTGTAATTATTTCTCAGACTATATAGGGACTGAACAAAGGTTATGAGTTAGTTTAACAATGAAAATATTCATACAGAGCATGTAAGTAGCTGAAGTTATAAAAAATCCAACTGATATTTTCTAAATGGTATTTGAACATTAATGTTTTTTTTCCCCCATAAATTACAAACTAACTATTTTATGGACGTACAGTGCATTTATTACCTTGTCACAAAGTACCTTTTATCCTCTTGATTCTGAGTAACAGTATGCATACATAGCACCAATGCCAAACAAGGGATTTTTAGACATTTACATACTAGGGAACCAAAAATAAAAGCTATTATTTACCAGTGGGTTAGTGTGCAAGTGTTTCTCAGTAGTTGGCATTGTACCTGCAATTTACAGAACCATACATTTTCACCCAGGTCTAGAGTATTTATCATTCAGTTTATTTTTCTCCTACCATGCTGAAGTATTTAAGTAAAAATCAAAATATTTAAATACACTGTCCACTACAAAGCATGTGCTACTATGCAAAGACTGCAACCTCAGTGGGTGATGAGGGAAACACTCCTTAGCATCTAAGCAGATAACTCTTGTATCAGAAGTTTCTAGTCTTCCACCAGAGCCCAGTGCTGGGGAAGGCTGGTCAATACTCCACATCACAGAGGAGCTCAAAGTGCACAACTTATGCACACCCAGTCCTCCTGTCAGTGTTCCTGCACTACTAATTGCATGGACTAGCAAATGTGGTTCATAAGCATCCAAACCTCTCACATGCCCTCTTGCAGAGAATTCTTTCCCTTATGGATACAGTAGAGAGAAAGAAAATTCATGTCATCTTTCTGTGTAAGATTCAGTAGAGTAGTGAGAGCTTTTTGCTCTGCAGTGTACCTGGGGACCAACAACTACTGTCAGTCCCCTTTTCCTTCACCTGTATTATTCTGTCATCAGAGTGTTCACTTGTTGAAAAGTATGGTATTGGAGGTTTCTCTTGTATGCCTACTAATATAAACTAACTTATCTGAAAATTATTAAAAACACATTAGATAATAACTTGATGATTTTATTACATTAACAAAGACAGAATTATGTATTGCTGAAAGGGGAAGAACTGCAAAACATAAAGCCAAATTGCCAAAATTAGTTTATAGTCAAATGCTAGAGAAGTTTACAAGCATCACTGAGTCTACCTGTCACTGTAAAATTAGTAATTCTTTGTCCGAATCGTGTGGCCATGTCAACACAAAATTTTAATTATTTCTCTCATACCAAAGTTGCATGCTATGACTGCAACACACAATATTCAATTAGAGAAAACTAACTGTTCCTTTTTTTTTTTTTTTTTTCTCTTTTGAAGCTCTTCCAGATTTTATGTGTTCACAGTAGCCTGACAAAATTATTTAGGATAAAGTAATAATTTTACCTACAGCGTATGAAATTATCAGATCTCAGAATAAGCCTTTATAAAGCTTCTTTTGAATGAAATTGTTTTAATCATATCAACAAGTCACCTTGACTGCTCCTCTGACCAGCCATTTCTAGTACAAAATAGTTTGCAGGCCTGTCACATATTTCATCGTTTAAGTACCATGGGAGAGGACGGATTCAAGGCTTGCTTTACCTTAACTAGTGTGCCTTTGAAAACAAACAATAAAAACAAAACAAAACAAAAAAAAATCCCCCAACACCAAATCAACTCATTGTTAAAAGGATACAGTATGGTGAGCACTCAAAATATAACATATACTATTTTTTCCCTTCTCTACCATTTCCTTCATGAGATTCCATTCTGGGACATGATCTACTGACCACCACTTCCCTGTTGTATATAGTTATATGTCAGTAAAGGCCAAATTAAACTACAACGTATGTGATGAAGTTGGGGACTATGAATCTGAGTAGTTTATGTATCCAACTCAAGATTTATCATCTTTACAATCTTTATTTGCCATTCTGGCATACACAGAGCATATTTTCTCTTTCTCCTTTGACAAATAACCTTTAGGATCTAGGACTCAATTTTTCAAATATGTCAAAGTGTTTAGCAATGTTTAAAAAGGTAGCATTTCTTTATGTGGAATGTGAAACTTTTTGATTGATGGCATTGTTCTGGAATATTTAACCAAAACAGGAAAGCCTAACACACTGCTGGAAATGATCTGCTGGTTAGTTTTTGTTTTTCCTTCCCTCTAACATCATATGAATTGTGCAAGCTAATTCTATTTACTTTCTCAGATAGCCTACTGTAAATACATTCAAGAAAATATTTACTTTGTATAAATTGTAAAAGGAAACAGCTGCTTTAACACAAAAAATTATTAAATATACCATAAATGTGGGCAAGTAGCATCTCTCCCATTTTTGATATGCTAAGGTGGGAGAACAATTTTCCTTAGGTAACAAAGTAATGACATGATTTATTTTAACCCAACTCTATTTATTTTTGTGTGTTTGTAGCTAAGAAAATAGAAAGAAATAGATCCATCTGATCTATTCATCATTAAATATATATTTAGTTGCAACCAAAAGTGATGCATTACACTTTTCAGAAAAGTCTGAATATGCAGGGGTTGGCAGGCTGCAAATTTGTTTTATGAATGAGAAGTCCATGCTATGCTTTAAATTTGTAGTAGGAAAAAAAATTCACCCCCTGAAAATTAATCGAACACCGAGCGTGTAACTTGCCAAAGTTATAAGAATTTCGGCTGGTATTTTCTGAATGATACTTGACCATTATTTTTTTTTTTTTTCCCCAAAAGATGATGAACTAAATATTTTACAGATGGACAGTGCATTTATCATCCCACATGTGGTGAAGAATTTCTCGTGAATAAAAATGACCAGAGAACCTACTGGGCAAATATTAACGCATTTAATGGCATTAAAAGGACAGGCAGCACATGTAAGAACTTCTGTAGGAATGAGTCTGTCCTTCTGAAGCCATCTCATGAGGAAAGAGAAAATAGAGGTGAATACTATCAAAATAACTCAACATCCCCTCACTTGCCTTCTCAAGCCCCATGCTGAATGAAGCACATTGCAATCTGAGAATTAGGACCTATGTTATAGATACACTATATATCTGTATGTATATATATAAACACACACTAGAATGTTCCATTCTAAAGGAATCTGAATTTCTGTCTTCGGGCAAACCTTCCCTATGATCCCAAAGCCTACTTTATTTTTGAGTAAGTGTTGTAGATACAGGTACTAAGAAGGCAAAGAATAAGTTTCTTGTTTTCAGATCCATTACTGTAATCAAGTCAGACAATGCATACATTTAAGACAATGTATATTAATCCATTATTAGACTAAGAACTACATTATTAATAAGGATTTTCTTCTTGTTAAATAAACAACTTCCATCTGTGATACACGGCCACCTAGTGACTAATTTAAATTGATTGAAACATTTATGTGACATATACTGTTAATTACATTTCACCTTCACCACTTTAACATATTCTGAAACAACTGTCAAGGATGCAGCACTAACCTGTAATTGGTGGCTGTGAAATGTGTAGCTCTGATAAAGACTTGGTGAAAACTATGCTCATGATTACATTAAGACATTATTTTAAAAGAGTCAGAGGCAGGTCCACGATTTAAAAACGGATGTGCATGAATTCTTGTTTGGGAGAAAAATATTTAAAATCATTTAGCATACTTATAGGATACAGGGAGATGTTTGCTTGGCATGCCATTTTTTTTTTAAAAAAAATCTAAGTATAAAAAGTAACCTCATTTTTTTTTTTAACGCTGAAACTAAAACCCATTCTCACTAAAATATAAACCACTTTGATCAACTTCAGCTGAAACCAAGGAGTTTTCAGTTTAAGAAGTTGGTTCCATTTGGGTTTGGTTTCTGTGAGTTTAGGTAAAATATATATGATTATTTTTACATTTCTGAAATTCCAGGTTTTATCCAGACCAACAAATGCTAACATGTTCCTCACACATATTCATATTCCTGATGCTGCCATTTTGTGTTTGTTGTTGTGGTTTTTTGGGGGGTTGTTTTTGGTTTTGTTTTGGTTTTTTTTTTTTTTTTTCTGATGTCTTGTATTACATTTCCTAAAAAAAACACACCAAACACCACGAAATAGTATTTGGAGGTGCAAATAAGTTAAGCTGTCAGGTTATTATATCCATACTGAATGCTCACAGTTCTCTATTTAAACACAGAGAGATTAAAATCCAGTTGCCTCCTTATTCTGCATCCTATCATCCTAATTATAGATGCACATTTCTAGCAAATTTAGTTTATAGATACCAGTTCTTCATAGTGTACTGTGAAATGCACACAACCACTAGTAACCATCACAAATGAAATAAGGAATAGAAATGGGAAACTCATTTAATTACTTGCTCTAACTGATTTTCTTGCTGTAATTCCCCTGTTCTCATTAGATTCAAGAAGTTCACATTTGTACTTGCTAGTGAACTGAACACGAACCAGAAAGGTAATTTGGAAAGTGATGATGACATTTGGATAGATGATCTCTTGGACTCCTGCTTCCAATAAAATAACCATACAGCAGCAAAAATATGAAGAAGGTATAATACCCAAGACCTCCAGGTAGAGAGGATGGAGAAGGGAGATTAAATAAATAAATGATCCTGACAGTTCTTTATTCGCTCCTGACAGTTCATGGCATTTGAAGGCTTCTGTATCATTAGTCATGACAGAGCGCACTTCCCCTCTCTCTCTCTGGCTTTTCCATACATTTTCTAGCTCCTTTCTCACTTGTAAAGTTTAAATCTACAATAGTTTCATTATTGCTTTTTAGGGTTTTAAATTAAGCTTGAGGTTTGTTTTCTCTCATTGTGAAGTCAGTTTATATTTCCAGGCTAGTAATGAATGAAACTTTAACAGAGTATAGGAAACACTTCAAATTTGCTACCACTGTGTGAAAGACTGTTTTGACTGTATTAAATTTTCTTTGGAGATTCATTCTGTAACATTACCTGTTCTTTATTCGTAATTACAAAAATAAAAGCTCTGGTGAGGATGAAAACAAACAGCCCCTTCCCCCAGCTAATTATATTTGACCTTTCCTTGCTGTGCAGTTTGCAGGATAAAATGCTGGAAGTAGCAGGATTAATCTCAGATAATGGGAGTTGCTTAACAGAAAACACTTCAGAAGTTACAAGTGATAACAAAAGAAGGTGATGTTTTCTATTGCATTGCCCGTATCAAATATTATTTGGTCACTCTGGATTAACACTCATGAGTTACTGATGCACTTCTTTATTATTGCTTCATTTCCATTTGCATGAGGTAGGTTGGGCTTCCATCTATCTTGCAACTGTTTCATGTGGAAAACAAATTTCAAATCATGTCTGGGGAGCTTTTTTAAGAGTGCAGGAGAAATGTGCACATCTCCACTTGGGGACTGACATATGGCTGTTACTGGGCTTAAAAATCTTACCTCTGAAATTCCTCCCCTTTCAGGTCCCCAAAAGGGTGCATCCATTGCCTTCTGACCCTGACACCTCTAACCGGCTGAGGTGCATCAGTAACAACTGCAATCTGTTTCTTTTCTTGCAAAACAAACTCAGTCATAGCTTCTCAATGTTCTGAAAACTTCTCCTCTGGTCCATCTACTCTGAAGGCATGCGTTGTTCTAAGTAGCCAGTACAGTACAGCAGCTCTTTGCATCTGTGCAAAAGTGTGAGGGAGAAACAAATTTTCATAAAAGAAATATCAACAGAAACAGGAAATTTGATTTCCTAATCAAAATATGGGACAATTGTACAATTGTACTGCACAAGAAAAGAACATTAGATATGTGATTCTTATTTTCAGACTGGAAGTTTCATAACTCATTATTAGACCAGTTATCAATCTACCCAGCTTGTGACAGCCAGGGACAAGAAGAAAAAGCAGGTTTCATGCTCAGCCAGTCATGTTTGAAGAGGCAACGATCCGGCTTCCTCTATAAGGGACACAGTATGCTAACAGCCCCCCTTGATGTTAGGCTCCACAAGCATCATAAATGCAACCAGCAGATGAAATAATTTAGGATGTACATATATAGAATTTACAACACACCTTCCTCAAATCTGATTTGCATTAACAATGTATTTTTAAGGACACCTGGATGATACCAACAGTATTTCCAGGGGTTACAGAGACTATTGGAGGAGACTGGCCATAATCTCTTAGCTTTTGTTAAAAGAATTCCAGAGTTTAACAAAACAGACTATCAGGAACGTGAGAGAGTCATTATCTGTCAGAAGTCTCCTTGATAGCCATTTGGACAAATCTGTAGAACAAAACAGACTTCTATGGTCAACTGCTAAGGTTCTTTTATGTTAGTTTTAGGGCAAAGGATAATCTATCTCCAGAATTCTAGCTTCTATAAAATATAACGTCAAGATCCCTAATCACTTGCAACTAAATTCATCACAGCACTCATCTAATATCTCTCCATAAATCTATTTCTGAAGAGTATAAAACATTCTGCCTTCGTATTTATTCTTTGCTAATTAAATTAACTGCAATATGCAATCCTTATTCTAAAGAACTGCTATGTTCCTTGAGCGGTACAAAACAAGTGTTGTCTTTCTTGTCTTCAAGCCACTGAGGGCTGTATAGGGACAGTATTCATAATCATGCAGCACCAAGAGTCAAGATCACCATGAAATGTTTAATCTTCCACTAAAGAGAAGAATAAAAGTTATGAAATGGAAATACAATCAATATGAAGTATAATAATGCAATTATGAGAGTATAAGCATGTAGTCAAATTGAACTTACGTTAAAATTTGCATCACCTGTAGAGTTCACACCACACAATGTTCACTAGCTTACATAACAGTGTAAGAATATTAATTGTTTCTAATGATAATTTTCTAATTCCTGAGCACAGGAAAACATTGCTCTGTGTACATTTGTTACACAAAGCCCTTCCATCAAATGCTATTTATTTAGTGTTTGCTACGTAAATTATTCTAATGGCAGAATGTTGTTACAACACAGTGTGTTGAACATTCCATCTTTCTGAAAGTGAAATGCCATTGCTGTTCCTAATTAAGCTATTTTCCTTCTAAGTTTTCCAGAGGATGATGTGAAGGGTGGCAATATTGATGAAGATTAATTGGATTGAAACTAACTGCGATACAGCTGTAGATAAGGTTATTCTGCTAGTTAGCAAATGAAAATTACAGCTATTTAAAAGCTGAGTACGTAAAGGCTTGGCTTTCTTAGTGTTCAGATGGTATACAACAGAAAAAATCCAGGAGCTACAGGGAACAGAGATATTTCAGATATGTTGGTACTCTTCCACTAAATTTAAGAACACAGTGAAAACGCAATGTTGATTCATAAAAAAAAAAAATAAAAATATATGTATTAAGTTAGTGGATCATTTGGTTTTGTCTGGGAACATTGATATATAATATAATTAAGAAAATGTCAAGAGAACAGAGTTTTGGCTGAGCACTCTCACTAAAGTGCTATAAAGGTACTAGACAATTACAATTGCTTCGGAAAGACAGAAGAGATAAATAAACACTTTCTCAGGTACTTGAGGTCAATGATATCAGGTAGACTTCTTAACCTAACCAAAACTTTAGGCTTCTCAAAATCCAACTGATAGCACAACTTATAAACAACTACGAAAAAAACAAAAACCACAACCCAGAAGATACTACCTTTCAGAGTAAATAATTCAACATCCATCAAGTCAATTGAGATTCCGGACGCTAATTAGTCCTTTGTTAAAAGACAAATAAAAGTCTACTCAAAATTTACTTCCCAGGCCTTTGTTAACATAACTCTCGATCAACAGCAACTGTAATACAAAACTGCAACTTCCTAAAAGTTGGCTAACAGGTTCTTCAGAGATTATCTTCTCCACACTGCCTAAAGTAACCACAGTTGCAATTTTATCAAGAGAAACAACCACAGCAGAGAAATTTTTAAGCAGCATGGAAATAGTTTTCTGAAAAATCAGTCTATTACGTCTTTCTCTGAAGTCATATTTATATACATACACGCACACATGCTCGGACACATGGATATAAAGATAAGAAGCAGCTGACAACTTGAAGTATTTATGTTTCACAGTTACTTAACTGAGCAACTAATTTTCCTGAGTATAACCTCACACTGTATCAAGAGTAAAACCAGCTGCAAACTAAAACCAGGGCAGTTACGTGGAGAAAAATGAAGCCATTGCAAATATTCTGTACCACCATTTTACATTTGCAATTCAGAAACAACATTACCAGCCACATCTGCTGGTGGCACCTTTAGCTTTAGACATGAATTGTAGCACACATTTCTTCCATTACCTAAATCAGATGGTGTTGAACATAGTGTATAAGTTATTATTGCAACTTTATTAACCTCCTCGTACTCCAACAGTCGCACAGCCTGACTAGTTAAATAAATTTAGTTTCACATTTGCAACAGTTCTATGAAGTTATGGCATTAGTGTTCACTTCCTTCATATGCAGAGGTGTAGAACCTATTCAACAACTGAGATACATGGATCTATACATATTTATATACACATATCATGTTTATACTCATTTCATACTTGCTTCAGGTATTAAGATCAATAAAATAATTTACCACATATACTTCCTTGTAAGTAGTAAGATTATCATGACTATACACCCTCATATACTGCATATATATGCAGTTCATAATCCAGAGATATTATTTACTGCCCAGAAATAAAAATATCTGTCACGTTTTGATGCGAACTTACTATACAAACTGTAAAGTCGTAACACCTGCTGATACTTGTAAAAACACTTATTTCTTAGTAAGTAAGATGTGAAGCGGTGTACCTCACATTTTGAAGATTCTTCACTCATATACAAAATTTCTCTTTTCTGTTGTTTTATTTTCTAATTAATATTATAGCTGCCATCACTATCAGCCACGTCTTAAGAAAGAAACCATATCCCAGTCACCAATAGATCTGGATACCTTCATAATGCAGTATCCACAGCAGCATCCAGGTTTAGCACAGAACCATCTTGTTAGAAAAAAACTGCATGACACGAATGTATCTATATTACATAAGACAGCACTGAAACTGAAAAGCTCAGCAAAACATGGCACTTGGCACTAGGCTCCAGCAAGCAAAACAGTTGGATATGAGAACACAAAATGGCTTGACACAAAGTGAGCACGAGTCATGTCCAGTGAATCTTAAAATGCACCACCTGTTGTTGTCCCTTCTCAATCCAAGACGTTTCTAAAGAAAACCACATTAGTACTGCTACGGTTTGCTCCTCAGCACTTGAGGATGAATTATTAGCTGGGACAAATTGCCAAATAAATCTGTGGAGCTGCCACAAGACTAGCTAAGTCTTCATGGACTTCTAACTCCTGGGAAAGGCGATTCATGCATGTGAGAAAAGCTGTACGTGGAAGGAATCATGTCCAACAATCCTCTGAGCTGAGCTGGCACCAAACTCTGCAGCATTTCTTGGAACTACTTACATGAACTAGTGAAATTTTCGGCTAGGATACTGCAGCCACATGTTACCATGCACAACTGATGACTATCTAAAAGATATTTCCCTAGGGAGAAAAAAACTCCACCTCACTTATAACAGTAAAATATATTGACTAGTATATTATATTGATTTTTTAGTTTAATGTACACAAATAAGGAAGATCCTTACTTAACTTGTTAAATAAACTAAACCCTGTAGGAGGATGTTCAATGAATTTCCTAAGAAATAATATTTCCTGAATATCATTAAGTGCAGCACAGAAATACACAAGAAACCATTTAGCATAATAAAGCTCCAACTCTGTTAAGCCTCTTGAGGCTTACCACAATTCTCAAACAAAAAGACTTCTCCTCTTTCATAAAATCCCCAAACAAAACAAAAGCAAAACAAACAGCAGACATCTATCCATCCAGATCTCCCTCAGATATACGTCATTTACAATTCAGACTCTATTGAAATCCATGCAAGAAAATAAAATGGTAATTTAGTATGTTTGCAAGCCAAAGGAAAGAAGTGTCTTGTTTTCCTATCTGCCCAATTTTCTTTTCTCAAGTGTTCCAGAAATCATACCAGAAACCATGTGTATGCCTTAAGTGTCTGTGAGGACTTGGCTTTTCATGAACTGTTATGGCTTGGAGACATACAGCACCATCAAATTTGGGGACTTGGAATCTTCCCTCTTCCACAACACATTTACAACTGGTATTATGCATTAAAAAGAACCAGAAAAAGGAGGCAGAAATTTAACTACACTGCAGATTAAATAACTTCATGTGTTTTACAGTTGTGATAGTCCACACTTGTGGCTCAATAACAAACTGGTACGATTTCTAATGTTATCCATGTCACTATTCTCTTTGACTTTTAAATACAAATGAATCCCATCACCTTTGATGCCAAATATAGAAATACCTTGGTACAGTGTTCACACCGGCAATTTGTTTCAAACAGAAGAGGTAGGTAGTACTCTGATGAAGAGTAAGTTGTGATTTGCAGTCTGGCTGCCTACTGGAAATACGTTTTTCCTGCTGTACTATGCCCCTCTCCCTCTTGTGTAGACAGAAAGCAGCACACCATGCAACTCGTGAGCCACAGTTCATCTTGAAAACTGTATTTAGATTGCTACTTATCCCTGTTCTCCACATGTTGCAAATTCTTCAGCTCAAGTACAACTCTCGTGAGATGCTGCAATGTCATTATGAATGTTTGCTTATTAAATGAAAAACTGATTTTAAATCAAGATCCTTTTTATTAAAAAACAGATACGTCAAAGCCCTGACTTTCCATTACTAATCAATTCCAACACCACACTTACCATCAGCCTGGCAGGACACAGAAATGCTTGTGTCTTTATTTTCATGGGAAATTCAGTTATCCCTTCACAAATTAGTAATATTAAAGTGTTTCTATTATGATTACTAGGACAAGGCACACACAGAAGCCTCATCATCTCTTTCTCTTTCTGCTTCTACTTTAAGTTGCACAGCTCTGTTCAATAGAGATGCTGGCCAGTAAGGCTGAGCGAGACATGCATCTAGAGTGCCAACAAGCTCTACAGTATGCAGCCAGGCAGCTCTCATTAGTATTGGTAGAATCATGCACTAAAAATGCCTCCAGCTCAACTTTGGTAATTTACCTCTACTGATGCAATTTGGATGACTATCAATACTGACTCAACTTTTTTTTTTTTTCATGTAAACAATGTAACTACGCTGAAAAATAGAAAATATGTAAATTCTATGATTTAACTTTACACAGCAATTCTATACTAAGCTATACTATGTCCCAGAAGGTTTTGCCACTAGATCATTATTTACTGATGGGCTGTAGGGTAGCAATAGAACATAACCTCCAAAGGCACCAAGATGAATATTTAATCCAGAGTTTCTGCCCGTTAATATTTTATTAAAGCCTGGCTATTTTCCACCATCCTGAAAATACTATATCCCATTAATGATAATTGTGAATCTCAGTGGATGCAGATTTTAGCAGCTTCTGGATATTACAATGAAATAACTCCTATGGTGTTCATTAACAGCAAAGATGGTACTGTTTGCAGCTTCAAGCCCTGATATTTATTTGTTAATAATTTTCTTTTAACCCAAACAGTATAGGGTAGGAAGTGGGTTCAGACCTCACATTAATAATAATATTACAAAAATATTTCCTTTTTTCAAATACTAAAACCAGCACTTAGGCCCCTGTTCCCCTGTGGTGTGAGAAAGAAAATGCAGGCCCTTCCTCTATTGTGAACTGAGGCAGATTTTACAAATGATAGCTTTACACTCATCCAGGTAACATTAATTGGATATCACAGCCTGCTTTTTTTCTGGCCCTGTGCAAAACAATATACATGATGATGGCGCCAGCCACAAAGCAATGGGCTCAAATTAAATTTTCTAGATCAAGCCCAGTAGAAAAACCTTTCTCTGTGCTTTTCTATGACTAGAAGACTAATCTCCAATGACTTTATTGAATGTCTTTCACAGATATTCGATTATCTAAAACAATAAAACAAAGCAAGGCGGTTTATTGCCTTGGGAGCAGCAAATTACCTTCCCCCTTCATTACAGAAATACTGGAAACAGAAATCCACTTCTTTCAAGTCGTGTAGGACTGGGATGGAAAGAAAATAGTTAAGCAAATGTTCAGGATCACTACACACAGAAAAAATTCTTTTACCTTCCTTAAGTCATTAAGTTGCAGAAGAAATTGCACTAAGTTTTCCACTATTCTTTTTAAAAGCACTTCTACACTGTTGAGAAAGCTTTTTAGTAATTGTAATGAACTAACTGAGATGTGCCTAGCAAGAGATGCAAACTCATGACTAAGAACTGGAAACCTTTTTAAAGTGAGAGTTTCACCATCTAGAAAACAAATGATTTAGCATCATGTCCTTTAATTCCTTGCACAAACAGTTTCATTTACAGTTTCATTCAGACAGTGGTGTAAACTGCAGAGACATCTAAGCTGCACTTGTTGAGCAAGTGTTTATCATTCCTAGTAGCTTTTGAACCAAAAATATATGCTAAAAAAAATGTTCAATATCCACTTACACTCATGCTTACCTGTCACTAGGAATATTATCAATGCACATAAAATCAAACACATTTTGTTTTGAAGGCTAAATCTTCAAAACTGTAATGAGTGCAGAAGTTACACAATTGATGCACATGTTCATTAACAAGCATTTTAGCAGCAGATTTTACCATATAATGCTTTCTACCTAAGTAACAGAAACACAATATATTTATTACTTTCATTGCATATGAGAATATTATTATTCAAAACACACTTCATATGAAATATATGCATTTCTGTATTAACATATTTTGGATATTATGTGTCTACATACATGTATTTAATTTTTATACGCAAAATGAGACGCATGTACTTTGCACTTTGTACCATATGGTACATTTATGTGCAAGACTAATCCAGTTCTGAAGACATATAACTCATTTCCCATCACTCATCATAGATGTTTGCAGTATCTTGGTTATATTTCTTTGCTAAATATGCTCATTTTTTTGTTTGTATTTTTAATTTTCATCTGACAGTACAGGTGTTCAGGCCTTGATCTAATGCCCACTTTAGTGAATAAAAGCTTTCATTTACCTAAATGAAGTAGGTAAGTCCAGCTTCATTGTCCTTCAGAGAGCAGACTGTCCTTCCCTCAACTACAATTTGAGTCTCTTATTGTGTTTCAGCACACAGCAAGTGGATGCTTAATTTCAGAAATCTTTCACTTTAAGATTATCTTTTAAAAAAATATTTTCACTTTGCAATAAAAGCATTCATAAATTTCCTTGAAAAACTATTTCATTTAAAAGAAGAAAATCATAGAATCATAGAGTAGAATCATAGAATGGTTTGGGTGGGAAGGGACCTTAAAGACCATCTAGTCCCAACCCCCCTGCCACAGGCAGGGACACCTTCCCCCAGCCCAGGTTGCCCAAAGCCCCGTCCAACCCGGCCTGGAACACTGCCAGGGAGGGGGCAGCCACAGCTGCTCTGGGCAACTTGTGCCAGGGCCTCACCACCCTCACAGGGAAGGATTTCTTCCTTATATCTAATCTAAATCTACCCTCTGTCAGTTACAAACTGTTACCCCTTGGTCCTGTCCCTACATTTCCTGATAGAGAGTCCCTCACCCTTTCAGTACTGGGAGGCCACTATAAGGTCTCCCCAGAGCCTTCTCTTCTCCAGGCTGAACAACCCCAATTCTCTCAGCCTGTCCTCACAGGGAAGGTGCTCCAGCCCCCTGAGCATCTTTGTGGCCTCATCTGGACCTGCTCAAGCAGGTCCATGTCCTTCTGTTGGGGGCCCCAGAGCTGGGCACAGCACTGCAGGGGGAGTCTCACGAGAGCAGAGTAGAGGGGGAGAATCCCCTCCCTTGACCTGCTGGCCACACTGCTCTTGGTGCAGCCCAGCATACGGTTGATTTGCTGGCCTGCAAGTACACATTACTGGCTCATGTTGAGCTTTTCATCCAGCAGTATGCCCAAGTTGTTCTCTGTAGGGCTTCTCTCAATCCACTCACTGCCCAGCCTGCATTTGTGTATGGGATTTCCCTCACCCACATGTGGGACCTTGATCTTGTGTTCTTTTTGAGCTTTATGAGGTTTGAATGGGGCCCACCTCTGAAGCCTGTCCAGGTCCCTCTGGATGGCACACCCCTTCCCTCCAGCATGTCAACTGCAACACACAGCTTGGTGTCATCAGCAAACTTGTGAGGGTGCACTCGATCCCATTGTTCATGTTGTCAACAAAGATATTAAAACAGCAGTTAAATCAATTTTCTTAATCTTTTGCATTATATATTTTTTTACTAGTCTGGCACTATTTCTACACTTAATTCAAATGTCAGTAAAAGGAAGATCTTTTTTGTCACAGAATAAAAACAAGATTCCTTTCCCCTTCACGGTCACACACACGCAAACACAAAAATAAACTGACAAGTTGTTTTCAAAAAGAAACAAGTACCAGAGTTATTTACTCTTTTTTTTTTTTTTCTTAATGTACATGAATGAGGAAAGGGAAAAGGAGATAGAGGGCAAACTGGTAAGTATTCTGTCTGTCAGTATTCAAAATGTTTTGAGAGTAGTGACTAAGACAGAAGAGCAAGTCAGATTGCAATGGATAGGTAGAAAACTGATAATGTACAAGAATAAAGCAAACGTGCAGGGACTTTTATATACTTTCCTCATAAATCTTGCAATATTCAGCACAAAATTATCTTAAACAGCAGTTCTGATGTAACAGATGATCAGTTTAATAGATGCTAAGCATTTTGCCCTGTTGTGATGAGTGACATACAGAGGCCTTTTATTCCAGATGAGAACTGTAGTTTTGACCACAAAAAGGACTCGCACAAAATCTCATCTTAATTATGATGGTCTATTAATTATTCAGACCAGGTAGGAAATTACTAAGGGTTGCATTAAATACTGCCACAATGCGTGAGTGAAAATATATACAGAGCATTTGACTGATGATATGTGGCAAAGCTCTCACATACACTCAAGAAGTAGACAGTTGATAATGGCAAAAATGATCATTAATTAAAGCACAAAACTGAAAGATGCTTATCTAGAATACCATTAGCTACAAAACTGCGTGGGGTGAAGCTGAAGGATATACATATGAAGTGCTAGTGGTCTATGGCTGGCTTCTACAGATCCTGTTGCTGATAAGATTTTTGCTTCTGAAAGATAAGGAAGTGGCAGAAGAGATAATTCACTTGATGGGGCACTTCTCAATTTGCCTTCTGACTAGGACTACAGCAGAAAATACATACAGAATGGATAAAATGTATTACAAATTTGGAGATACATTTAAATGCTTCGCTGTTAAGAGATTTTTTTCTTTAAATACTCAGAGCAGTAAGTGCCGTTGCTTCTGTAAGAGAACATGCTTTACATTTGTGTACTTCGCATTGAAATGTTAGAGGTCTGGGAAGAAAAGTAGTTACCCACTGAAATAAGTGCAAGATTATCACTGATTTACTAAGATGAGGATTTTGAGTTTTATATATACATACAAATATTTATGTGCATGTGTGTATATGTATGTGTAGCTGAGTTCTATTTTAAGTATAGCCTAACACAAATAAATGTATTGTTATAGACTAAATTGCCTTATATGTAAAAGCACACACACCTGAAACATAGTTTTAAAATACTCATAATAATATTGAAGCATATTCATATTACCTTTACCTCTTTACACATTTTCATTTACTTTTTCAGAACCATTCCATAGAATTTTAATAAGTAGTTATCCAAAGCTTATAATGCTGAGCAGAATAGCGCATAACAGAGAGAGAAGAAAGCACTTATTTGAAGTGCTGTTAGAAACAAAACAAAACAAACACCCTTTCTGTGTGTTTCTGTCCATTCAAAGATGCAGAAGATCTTGTGATAAAGGTAAATAGCATTGAGTTGACTTGCAGTTACAATGCAAGCTGCTTGACGAATCCAAGAGTGACATGATTATCAATTACATTTGAATCATTCATACATGAGTCAAAACTCTTTTGGGTCCAGAGAGCCATCCAATATAAAATTTTAAGGTGGGTTTTTTGTTTTTTTTTTTTTCCATATTTTTACATGTTAAAATAAGATAGTGTCATGTTTTCCTCAGAGGCATACGCTCCCTTTTTTTTTTATAATTTATTTACGTATCTTAAAGTAAGGAAAAAATGCAAGATAATGATGATATAAGCACTCTTTTATGATGATTTGTACAATCTACACACACCATCTGTGAACAAGTGTCAATTTCTCACTTACATGGCTATGTAGGTAGGAAAGTAAGTAAAAAGCGAATTTGTTCTTCCATGCTGTAACATTCCTCTTACTCCTCTGCATTACATTAGCAAACCCCTCAGGACTACCATGATGAGTAAGAAGAGCAAGGTATATCCACACACAAATGACTTAGTCCTAATTTCTGTAGGTTAGAGTCTAATTACATAATACAATTTTTAAAAATCACAACCAAACAACAAAAACTGACCATCATATTTTAAAAAATTATTACTTGTGCTTTAGGAGCAATTAAAAAAATAGAGGACTAGTTCTTTAAAAATTTATTAACTTTTTCATTTCAGATTTTTATAGATTTAAAAAAATTAATTCTAGAGATTTATTGAGACAGCTTTAACCTTGCCTTTCAAATGGAAGAACTGTAAATGTATACATGCATAAAAGTGATAAAGGTAAGAATAGCCATTTAAAGTTTAAAAGCCAACAAAAAAAAATCCCTAATCCTCCCACCAGAAAATTATACCTTAAAGAAAATAATTAATTTTTTTTTTAAAAAAAAAAAAAAGGCAAAAATGGAATATGTGATATGTGACTGGTGTTGCAAAAAGTATCTTTTCCTAAAATCAGAAAAATACAAATCCTACCAGTCACCTGGTATCTAAAATAGATGCCAAAAGTGAGGCTTGATCATTGGTTTAGGTGAATGTACAAAGGAATTATTTTGTACCTGCCCTTCTTGTGAGGAATGTAAGGGGAAACAAAAAAACCCATAACCCAAACCAAACAAAAAATAAAAACCCCACTAAGTAATGTCCTAAAAATCTCTGAAATAAGAACACTAAGAATACAAGCACTGAACTGGACTTCTCCAAGAGTTCAAATATTATGCAAAAGCAAAGAAAAAATCTGTAGCACTGAAGACAATTTTTTTAACATAACTAATAAATGGGTACAATACAGAAGCACTAATCTGACACTACAAAATATTATATATCTTTTGCCTCCCTCTCCAGAATGCACATTTCTCCTAATTTCAAATAAGAATCAGTGACATTTACATCTCACAAATCTTAGAAGCTTTAGTGCCTTGCTTTGCTTTTCCCAGAGTGGTACAGAGCTCTTGTTACACCGCTCATCATCGATATGAAGTTGGGTTATTGGAACAGAGTATTACTTCTTACCTGTCCTCAATATGTGTATGTATGCATCTGCTAGTCTCTCCTATATGTAGTTATTACACAAATAAGAAATACTGACTTCTATGCTATCAGTGGAGCTATAATCAATTGCCTGATGAACGGTTGTGAAACAAGCTAAAAATCTAATCAATTTTTTAAGGAAACTGTCAAAAAGAATGCTACTAGCTATAGACAACACGCCTCGTCATTCCCAGGAAAGACTGTTTAATACACCAAACAGACAGACACACACACACACACCTCCCAGCCAAAGCAAGGAAGATGTATCCATTCCCTGCTGACAGCTGCTGGAGACTTACCAAAAGCACAGGAGAGATTCATTAAGGTAGCTTCTGCCAGAGAAATGCCATGAAATGAACAGCTAACCCATGTCAGAAGCAGAGAAGTGGCGTCAAAATAAACACCTGAAGCATCATTCTTTCTCTTTTTACATCAAAACTCTTTTACGATAAAAAAAAATCCCCAAGCAGGCAGAGGTTTCAACGAGCCACCCCAGTAACGAGGAATCTTTTATGTTTTCTTCCCCATCTGAAAGTTGAAATATCAAGTCTTATAAACTTAAACAAGCCAGTCCAACCCATCTTAATAACAAAAGTTCACTTCACCGTCCTCTCAAGGAAAACTGAATATTTTGTTCTGGAACTATGACATTGTAATCAAAATAATTCAAGAACAAACACGTAAAGATTTTACTGGTCTCATATTCAATTCAGTACAACCAGCCAGTGATGTTAATGGTAGGATTATTCAACTATAATAGCAAAAAGCAAAATGCAAGACCAGGTGGTATTTTTCTCCAGACGTGTATCCACAGCACAGTGCAGTTTGATGTCCTCAGGATGAGGGCCCTTTCTGTGGTTACACAGATTTCAGCACAGCTTGACCCTTGGCTCTGACTTGGATTCCTGGTCACCTGTAGAAATTGAGCGCCTGAGCAAAGGGGGGTGTGAGGCAGCCCCGCGGGCACGGGCTGATGCTGCACAGTGCGGGCGCAGAGCCATGGAGCCTGCGCCGTGGGGTCTCAGTGGCACAAGGACCACGGCAGCTGCTCTGCTACAGGGTGCGTGGCTGGTGCTGCAGGCTTGCTATTACATTTAGTTGTCTGTAAGGGACAAAGGACCCATCTTAAATTCAAGAAGAGAAAGAGCAGGATCCAAGCAGCAAAACACCACTGACAATTAGGGGAATTTCTTTCTCTTATCTCTTGCACTGGAGTCAAGGGTTCAGCCGTCCATCCCACATTCTATAGCTGTTAATAGAAAGAAGCAGCTGCACAGCTGTTGCTTCACAATCCTGACTACAGACATACCAGCCCAACCATAATATAGCTAAAGGGATGCTTAAAATTTCCCAGCTCATCTATGGAGTACATTATTTTTCCCACTCTGGTGCTTTCTGAAACCGAAACATATTGTTGTTACGTGCCCACCGATGTATACAAATAGGTGGTCCAGCAAACATATCCTCTGTTTGAAGATGTTCTGGTTTAAGCTAATAGAAGTAAAAACTGCACAGTCCATTCCTTTCTTATTTATTGGAGCATTATGGAACTATAATACGTTACCAGCCTGTTCTAAGCATAAGAAAATTTTTTGGATTCATGCTGGCAAGTGGCCCCTTGAGGACTGGGGTGTTTTCCCCACACACACTCTCCTTATTCTTCTGGTTGATCTAAATCTTATCTATTTCTTCCTCTTGAAGTAAAAATCAGCCACCTCTCAGATAGCTGGTGGTTTCCGAGACTGAAGTGGTGGGAGAATGACAGCCTGTCCATCTCAAAACCTATTTCTGAATTAATTCATGAGCCCTCATTACAGATGTAAGACAATTATGAAGGCAGAGAAATAATGAAACAAGAGTCTTTTCCAAACTGGTCTCACTATCCCACCACACTCAAATATCTGATATGCATTGTGACACACTTTCTTCCACATTGATGAATTTTAATTTCTGTTGCTCAGGGGTAACACTTCAGGAACAGCGTGAGTGGTCATTATATCACATACGTATTATAGCCTGCCTCTCTTTAAACTAGATGCCTGAATTAATAAGGTCCTTTTCCTGTACTGTGCTACTCCACTGGCAAGTACTTTCTGACTGGGTAAAACTAAAGTGCAAAAAAGTGCTTTCCCAGCTGTCTTGTGAAGTCAAGATCAGAGAAGAGCATGCAGGTTTTTGATATTTCAAGTCGGGATGTGCATTCCCCAGAGGTCTCCATATTGCTGATAGAGACCACGCTCCTTGACAGCCTTCAGCTGGGTGAGGGGGCAGAAAAATTCCCACCACCTTCACCAGTGCACCCCATCCCCAAACAAATCACAAAGCACTACCATCACCCACAAGAGAGTATTAAATAATCCTTTTGCCAAATGAAGTACAGACTTAACCTGGTCAAGGCCAATTTACCCAGCACTTGGAATGTTGCTTTGAAATCCATAACTACAGTTACTAATGGTTTGACCCCTACAACTTTATCTGCCCTCTGCTTTGAAGGTAGAACACACTCAACACTGAAGATGGGACCTGATGTGTTAATATTGGCTTCAAAAGATAGGTTGAAGAGTAGTGATGTTTATCTTTTGCTGAAGACACAGAACTAGACATCTACCAAAACAATGTGCATGACCTACTGACTTAAAACAATCTAAGTTTTTTTCTTTACTGCAATAACTTCGCCATATGCTAAAAAAGTTTAAGCATAAAAGACAATAAAACCTCTGAGAGGTTTTTCAGAGAAAAAAATTTAACACTATTTCTTCACAATAAACCATCTTATTATATATAATATTTTATATTTTTATATAAACAAATCAAACTGCATTATTCTGCTGCAGGGCTGAATATTCTGTCTGAGCACTATCCCAACAGGTGAACTCAAACTTCAGTACAAAATATTTAAAAAAAGATGTATGCCCGTTTGCATTTGTAATGCAAAGATTGCATTAATCTTTGAGTTGTCAAGAGCAAAACTGCCAGTCCATGTCACAGAGGTACTCAAAGGAATAATTTGCTCAGGTAAAATGCTGCTGTATAGTTTTCTGAACCACTTTTTCTAAATTTAGCTTGGGTATTCCAGCACAACAATAAGTTTGCCACATAGAAGTATGTTAACTGTGCAGAAACTGCCAGTAATTTTGCTAAGTGATCAGTCAGTACTGCCTGAGAAGATCATACCAGCAACAAGGCCAGACATTCAATATTAACCAATTTTATATCTTACCTTTTCCCAGATGATTGGCTGGGATGCCAGGTGAAAGGGAGGTGTAGAGTTCAAAATATGGGATAAATGAGAGATGTCTGCAAATATAATTAGCAAAGAAAATCCAGGGATAGCTATTATTTGGTGGAAAGACATAGCCCTGGCAAGATATCTGTTGAGTCTCCTATCTTGACATAACAAGGGACGTACTGGCAAGGGGAAGCGAAGACCTAGATTTTTTTTCCCAAATATGGGGAAAAACTCTCCCCTGAATCACAGCTGGTTTGCCAGGCTTGTAGCTTGCAGCTACTGCTATGCTTCAGCCACCTCGCTCACAAACACCCACAGAGTGAGGCACGTCTGCCTAGGAAATACCTCCCCAGATCTATGTCTGCTCCACTGGCAAGTTCAGTGTGTTTACTCAGATCCAGTTCTTCAACTCAAAGAGCTCCATCATCCCTGAAGCTAAGCCATGAATCAGTTTTGGAAGACAAGAGATAAGTGTGTGTGTGTGTGTGTGTGTGTGCTGTAAAAAGCTGTATAAGGAGGAGAAAAAAAATAAAATCTTTAGGATGATTGCTAAGAAGTACTCCTTTCAAGACAGGTTGAGTCCTGCATTATCACTACTACAAAACTTGCTCAGCTCTGCACTGTCAGGTCCCTTTTCATCTGTGGACCATCTATCAAAGTATATTATTCTTGAGATGCAAACAATATTCTTTTAAGATGTGGCACCCTGACATTTTTTCAGATATGGTTGGACAGACAATACCAATATATCCTTGGTAAAGTGAGCACTTTTACTTTAGGATTCCCAAATTTCTTACAGTTTCTAGAAATTTGAAGTACGTACCAAATGTTTAAAAGTGTCTACACAACATATTTTTAACTACTTGTTATTAATATTTTAACAATATCTAATTGCTGCAGTGTTATTCTACGTGATTTGAATTGTCTTCCTTTTCAGGTGACTGCAAACAGCAACCACAAAAAGTAAGTTATGTTTGAATAATACATTTATACTGCTGTTGTTTAGCATGTTCTTCAGCTCTCTCAGAACCTGAACTGTTGGCAGCTTTCTGGAAAGCCAGTTTTGTAGTATGTGCCAAATACTAGAAAGATAGAGATGTATTAAAATTTGAGATTGACAGACAGCTGGCTGAATTTAAAGGGAAAGTAAGTAAAGCGGCAGTAGCAACTATGTGAACTTAATAGCAGGAAAGTCAGAGTTGTGGGATATCTGCGATCAGATCAGACTCTGTCAACCAGAAAATGTTATTACACCTTTAAGGCCATTGGGGCTCCCAGTCTGGTAAGGGATCAGAAGATTTAAAACCAGTACTATCTAGTGTTAAGGAAGCCCAAAGTAATTCGAACTGGCAGAGAGATTTGTGAAAGTACAGCATTTTAGGATAAAGTTTGGCCTGTTCTTCCTGGATAGGTGAAAAATAGGGTAATGTAGCAAGAACATGCAAATTCTTATTTCTTTGTCTCTCTTTTTAAATTATTCTTACATTGGTTTTCATTTTGCACATACTTAGTATGGATCAGCATGCCTATGGCTATTTAATGCCATTCCTGTTCTTTGGTTTTGTTTTTCCTTACTAAACATCAAATGAAGTTTAATAATGATCACTCCAAAGTCATCCTGTGGAAGAAAGTACACAACTGTCAGAAATCTTCTTGCAGTTGCTGATAGGAAAGTGCACTGAGAAACAGAGGTTTTCATACTAATGAAGTCACCTCATTTACTTTATCTTGGAGTCATTGTTAGAGTAAAATAGATGTATTACATCAATAATTTTAATTGCAGCGTTACCAAGGTGTGAACAAAGTATCCCCCTTCTTAGCAATTTACATTTCAGGGAACAGGTAAATCATATAAAACACAGAAAAGGAAAACTGGTAGAATTAATGAAAGAGGTTACCACTGGAATATAGTCTCCACATAATTAATTCCACAACTTCAATATTAGAATTCATTATCTTACACAACCCTCCAAAATTATCTGTATTTTTTGACCCTCACAGAGACTGAAAAGCCCTTCCTTTCATTCATATATTTGAGAGACTTCTGTAGGATTTTGAGATTTGCATAGATTCTACATCATTTTTTCCATGCCAACTAGTTAAGTTTTAATCTATTACTGATAACTTTAAATAGCACTTTTAAGAAAGTTTCTCTTGCAGACAGTTTGTACGTGTTGATAAGTTTTTCCTCTGATAGCTTGATATTACTTTAATGATTCCTTATTGTAGGTAAATTAGAGAACACGCTACTTTCTTTAAGAGCTAGCCATCTAATTTAATATCAGTAAGTAGCAACTAGCAAGTGCAGTGATGGCAGTAGGCCTCTATTGCATGCAGTGCTGCCACTGTTCCTTGCCCCTCCTTCACTCTTCTGTTTCTTTGCAGGTAGCATAATTTGACAAAAGTAAAAGAGAAATGCTGAAAGAGAGCTTCTACTTGCTCCTCTGTCTAAGCAGAGAAGGAATAGTTAAGAAGTGTCAGAACTTTCTCTAGGGAGGTACTGGAGTTATTGGGAAGCCTAGAAAAATGACCCAAACATAAGTGATATCATTCACTAAGAATGACACAGAGAGTAAAGATAATATCAGGTATGGTCCCAAAACCAAATAAATATTTTTCTGTATTGGAAACAGAGGCAAGGACATTGCTGAAGATCAAAGGTAAGATGGCCAGGGAAAATACCAGATAGTGAACCTATATCCTGAGAGAATTGCAAAATCACCAAATTAAAGTTGATCAAACAAGGAACGTGCTTACAGGAATTTGTAGTAATATTAAGAGCAGAACAATAACATATAACAACAGGAAAATATAGATCTTGTACTTCCTTTAAGAAGGAAGAGAAAAAGAAAATAACAACATTAGGCATCTTATCTCATTTGACCAAAACTATCCCTCAAAACTTTTATATAAAAGACAGGCATCTAAGTTAATGGAAGTTTGGTAAACTTGTGTTGAATCTTATTGAAAACGGATTTTTCCAGACTAATGCAATAATTGCTTTATAAACAAGATAAATTGAAACCAAGTTCAAATAAATTACTATATGTTCAATACAGGACTACAACAAAAATTATGAATTCAGCTGTAAAAGACAGGTTGTAGTACAAGAATTGTAAATTGTGTAAAAAATTAACTGAAGAAAAATAACAGTGATTTGCACTGCGCTAGAAGAAAGTTGCTCAAGTTTTCCTCCAAGGATGAATCTCAGAACTAATATTAATTGGTTAATGTTAACAATTTGTGGGAGGAAAATGGCACGGACTTGTAAAGTGTGTTGATCAGGAGAAATTATCAAAATAAAGTAGGATTTAACAGTGAATAATTCATGGAAATGATGGGAGCTGCAAAACTGTGATGATATTCAGTCAAAGTGCAAGATCATTTATTCATCAATACAAAGCATTTCTAGTTTTAGATATGAATTATTTGGAAGTGACAAAGGAAGACAGAGACTTGGGTTTCTTTTGCAAACTGATTGACTGAGCTATTAATTCAGTGTAGCCGTGGAAGAAACAAATACAGTCTTGTGAGGTGGCAGCTGATGTATTTCCATTTTATAAAGTATCATTAATGTCACAGTACAAAACCCCTTGCGAATCAAAACAGCTTAAAACAGTGACATATACCCTGCCCATAGCACTGAGATAATGAAAATACACTTATAAAGTGGAGAACATAGTCGACTACTGTGCTGTCACTTTTCAATGAGTAACAAACTCATTAAAACTAAAGATGATAAGGCAATATATTCCTATGCCTGAAGAAATTCCTCACCTGAGAACAGAAACAATGCCATTGTTATGAATCAGCATAAGCTTCAGCCAACAGAAGGCAACCGGACTGAGTTAACCCATTTTACTGTTATTATGTGCCTTGTGTTTAGATCTTGAAGACAGAATTTCTAATGAAGAACCTCTACCTGAATAGCAATCCATCATCAGCTAACATATTTAATGGCCTAGAGCAAACTGCTGATTCAACTATTGACTCTGTATATCTTAAATGACTCTTTGCTATGTTGCTCTTCTATTGCTATTATCATTGTATAAGGCTCCTGCTGCATTTATGATGATTGGATAGGGAACTACACGACTATAAATATGAGTTATTTAATTAGGTTTTTCTTTTTTGTAAGTGTTCCCCATGTAAGCAGACATCTGTCTTGAAGCCTGTTCCCACCTAATTTCAGTGGAAATGTTGCCGTCTTCTTTCTCACAAGAAGGCTGGGACCTCTGCATTTTTATTGCACATTCCCTGGTCTCCAGGGCTGGAAAATTTGTTACCCCAAAACTCCAAAGTATGAAGACCAGTAGCCAGTGAGAATGCTACAACATGGCAAAGCAAAAGAGGGTTGTTATAATAATCATAATAATTAACATTTGGCATTTAAGGTATAACTAAATATATCATATTTCAGTACATATTAATCTTTCTTTTGTTTTCCAATTTACATCAGGACTACTGAATGAAAATTAAAAAGTACCTTTATGGAAAGGACACAACTTTAATGTGGCTGGTAATAAGCATATTCTTTCTACTTAAAGGAAAAAGAAAAAGCAATTATTTTCTGATTTTGCACAAATGTTTTGAAGCCTTTCTTTCTGCTGTACCATGACAGGAGCTTCTCACTGTTTGACATCCATTACCTCACTACGGGGAAAAAAGCTACTAACACAATTTTATCATTTGGACTTCCATCACTTTCTATCCTTCCATACGTGCATTTCTCAGCAAGTTCTCAGCGCTCAATCCATTTGCGAAAAGCTACCAGTCTGCAACAAAGTCTTGTCTCAGTCACCATAACAAAACAGGTGATCAAAGTAGGAAAGCTGGCCAAAGTTGCAGCCACAAGCTTGACTTTCTGTAGGCTTCGCATATTTGACTGCATCTTCTGTCAGAACCTAGTTGGGACACGCTGGCATGATGCCACCTGTGGTGCTGGGTACCATTTTTCAGAAATCAATAAACAAACCTTCTGTAACAGGAGCAAGAAGCAGAAGCACAACTTGGAAAGTCCTAACACCAATCCTGCATGACCTGTTCATCTCATGCTGTGTAAAATACAACACACTCTTTCCAAATACGTCTCCTTTTTACCTAATTATAGAATTGAATAGGAAATCTCAGAGCAGTCCAGAATCGGAATGGGAAAAGGAACTGAGGGTTTAATCATCAACCTAAAGGCAAAAGCAGTACTTTATATAGTATGATTCTGAAAATAGTTCTGCAGATTTCCTATCAGCAGGTTATATACCTGAGGTCAGGTTTATTTATGGCATAAATCAGTACACTTCAATGGAGATACACTTGGGAATAATTTGTTCTGTTTTAAAGTGTAATTCAAAACTGAAACATCATCCTGGAGAGATCCAGAGAATTTCATTTACTACCATCTTTACGTTGTCTTTTCAGCATTTCCTGTTAATTACTTCTGTAAGACATGAAATTAATGGCCAACCTTTGAAGACAAAAAAACCCGTTACCAGTCTAAATGTAACCTAACAACAAGGACACACACATAGAGCTGTATGTTTCTGTATGTTGGTTGAATTTTTTTTATGATACCTCTAAGTTTTGGAAAATACAGCGTTATTTACCAGTTAAATCAGTATACTGTTTGTAAAAGTAATTCATTTACAATTGTATCTGCATTTTTTAAGTAATCACACTATTATTCAGCATTTAAATATGTGACATATCAATGTGTGATATGCATAAATTTTCTAAAAAGTTTGACTGAAGAGGGAGGGAGGGAGGGGAGGGAGGGGAGGGAAAAATGATATGTTTTTACCTGGTACTTTGGCATCGGCTTTTGTCTTAAAAAAATGAACGTAAGGAGAAAGAAATAGTCCCACAGATCTTTTAAGAAAAAAAAAAAAAAACCACAAAATTTTAGTAACACCAACTGTAGACCTTTTGTTTGCTTGCTTCTAATTCATCAGAGATTCACCGTAAATACTCCAATACTAGAACTACTGCAAATGAGAAATATAACAAAGACTTTAAGCTTCAGTAAAAAGTTAGGATATGATCTTAATCTCAGTCATGTCCAAGTGAGCAGATACTGTGATCAGCTCTGTGACATGTAAGGGACTGAGATGGTGTGCAGGAAAACCAGAAAAACTTTTGTGCAATTATGTCAGATGTCATAGGAAGAAATTCCCCCTTTTTGAATGAAAGAAGATGGTACTGAGAAGAGGTCTTCCTAAGTTACTGGGGCTGTAACTTCACTACCACAATAATGTTTTTACCCTTTCCTCTTTTTTGGCACAGCAAGTGCTACTTAATCTGCATCTGCAGCTGTTGGCCTGCTTCACTGTCTGCAGCTCCCAGAAGAGGTTTATTCGTTGATGACCTGGCTTTAATCCTCTTCATCCTATTCCCACCAAAAAAGTCAAATGCCTGAAGCTGACGTCAAGTCAAATCAACTTTACCTGATGACAAGTGGGAAAAAAGACATGCAGAATGGGGCTCATCCTCCAGTGCGCATTATTAAACTCAGTTACAGTCTACGAAGGGAGAGAGGTCTGCAAGTGAAAAAGGCAGGCACACATCACAGACTTTTTTCTACAGTGCTCGAAGGGAGAGAGCTCCTTGATTCCTGGTCACAGGTCCCCTCTGACCTCCTCCTGGATACGTTAACAATAAAGGTGATAACACTCGATGAATGCCTCATAACCCTGAACATAACCTCTAGATTTAATTCAGCTGTTCTTGTCTCTTCCACTTTCTGCCACTGTTCAAGAGTTATGTTATCCTGGCTTATAACTTTGACCTCTGAAGGTTAGGGGCATGGAGTCAATCAATTCTTCATACTTTAGACCTACCTGAAGGACTCTATTTCATCATGTCATTGTATTCACTTTCCAAAATATTCTCTCTGAATATTGTGAACATGTTTTAGCCTCAAAACTATTATGAAAAAAATTGAGTGAATTCTCACATCCCCTTCCAGCTCTAGTCATGTTTTGGTCTTCCTTATTGGGGGGAAGGGTGGGGTGTGGAGGCAGGGACACACCAACAACAAAAAAAAACAACTCATGACACATTCAGTAGCAAAACACCTCTGTGCTGGTATATAAAAATGAAGAAAATCTTACTATTTTTTTTTTTTTTTTTTTTTTTTTACTTCCAAACTGATAAACTAATGTTGTCTTCTCTATTTTATTCTCACAGTTCACATTTCACTTCAACCCACAAGCAACATAAGAAAGAGGGGAAAAAGGTTCTAACAATTCATATTTGGTTAGCCTCTCTTACCAGTTTCTCATTATGGGCAGCCCTCATTTCCACTGTATGTACAGTTATAGGTAGGAGTTAGTTTAAATATCAAAATAGGCCATTAAATAGCTAACCAATTAAATAAGCTCCATTACAGGAAAATACTGCTATTTAATTAGCTTGTTAAAAAACACCCCCGTACACATACCCTGAGGATAAAATCTCCCGTGAAAGAACAAAAAGATATTTAGCCACTACAGCGGCCAACTTTCACAGGTATACTAATGTATTTCTCAGAGAAAATATGAAAACACCATTGTGAGATTTACTCTTCTTAAAGGTACAGGATTCAAAACTACCTGTTCTCTTGGCTACTATGTCTGAGTGCAAGAGAGGAAATGCTGGCCAGATATGTATCAGAAAAAGAGGAAATCCCTCTCACCCCTCTGCAAAACAAGATACTTAAAACACTGGCCAGCTCTGAACAGTCCATGGAGAATCCAGCTTACTTGGCACAGATGGAGCTCACTCAGTTACTTCCTTATCCCCCTTCCTCCCAAGGCACACATCTGCCCTTCCACCTCCTACATTCATTCCTTTTAAAGACAGATTTTAGTTTTCCTCGTCATTAGGAAAACTATGCAGAAGGATTCACTGACCCTTAGAAGAGCCTGTTAACTGTCAAGCCCAGAAGCTGCTGCCTAGCAGCATAATTTATTTCTCGTTATATTTGAACTGTTGCTAAATCCAGAAAGAGGAACACTAAATGACATCATTAATTACTCTGCAAAACAAAATGAAGCTTGCTAAGTTTTATGTAGAACCTGAACACTCTTGCAAATGCTCCTGTAAATTTACATTGCGTTAGTAGCATAAATAACTTTTCCCAGTTGTTTAAGTTATTTATAAAAGACAGTTGTGTGAAGATAGAGACATCATGCACAAAGAAACCTTCACTACACTATAAACTTTTAGGAGGAAAGAAAAAATTATTCTTTGAGATACAAATGCAGATTATGTGAACTAAGTTCTGACCCAAATTATGCTGGGATGAAAAGATATTTAGAACCTGAACTACACTTCATGAAGCAAATAGTTGACTGAACCACACGAGTAAGAATATTTTCACAGCACATCTTGGTAAAATCCCGAATATCCTTATTTTTCAAACATAAAAGGCCAAGATCTGTAATGTTAATGCTGTAAATCTTAAAACACCGACCCAAAACCTTCCCCAGCTACCAAAACATCTACAATTAATAATTCCGTCATGGAAATGTCTTGAACTGTCCAGAAGAAATTCTCGCAACTAATTTCAAACAACGTAACTTAATGAATTTTAACAAGACATGCTATTTAACGAAAGAAACCAACCCCCCAACAAGTTTATTGTACTGTTGCGCAACTGTAATTCATTAACATGCTGCCTCCACCTAATTAGTCTGTTCCACCATTTGCTTGGTGGAACAGACATCATGATCTTTGCTCCATAGGAAATGAGGGATCTTAAAAGGGAGTTAGGGCTCAGGCATCATGTGTAGGATTCAAAGCAAACATACATGCTTATCATCATTTTAACTGTCAAATAATATCCTGACTGTCTTCATCTGCTTTTCCAAAATGCGTGTCATCTGTCAGCTCTGCAGTTTAGTGGATACTCTAAACCTCCTACCTGTTTAGGCAATAGAATCCCAAACACCAAACTACCAACCTAACAACTATCAGATGAACCTCTAAGATATGTGCATTTGATCCACAGCATACAAGCATTAATTAGAATCTAATCTGCAATAAAAGATTCTCATCATTGTATTTTCCAAAGGATGGGAGCATTCCTAAATTCTGAACCTTCAAAGTTAAAACATATTAAGCCTGAAACACCTTAAAAGCTCAGTTCTCAGTTTTGTTTTTCAGGAAATAAAATTTGCTTGAAGACATACAGTAAATCTGGAAAGTCACTAGAAGGAATTGTTTTTGAAACTGAGGCATAGCTCATATCCTACTATAGTACTTCTATAAACCTGTATCAGGATCTCCCATTACAGATAATCTTCCAGTTGTGTGCACAGATTATATTGGCTTCTACAGTGCTTTAGAAGCATCACAGTACTATATACCATTTTACTAAAAAGGGTATATCTGTAACTATTGATGAGGGGAGAGCCCCCCTGCAGAAGTCTGCTCAGTACAAACATTCTGTTTTGTCCTCAAGTATAATTTTTAATCAATCATGGCATATATAATTGTGATATAAATGTGTAAATATATTCACACCAGTTCCCCCACAAACGCTGATGTATTGCAACTAAGCTTGAGAGAAGTCTAAGAGCATCAGGAAGAAAGATGTTCCTAGAAATTTCATGACAACTGGCCCTTGAACAGAGGAGGAACATCCCTTGTTGTGAAGTTGCTCATTTGGAAAAGCATGGACTCTGAAGCAGATCTGTTTTTTGCTTGGTACCAAGGGCAGTCAGAGTCAGAGCCACCCACCCCAGCTGCAGTTCAGAGATGTGTGACACTGCTAGGAGCGCTTCACATGCACCGGTGAGGGGAGTCAAGGGGGATGACAGTGAAGGGATCCTGTGTATCTTGTGGTCATGGACAAACTTACAGCATTTTGGTGGAGAAATTAAGTTTATTGAAGTGAAAGCAGATAAAGAAGGTTCAAACCTAAACTGAGATGTTACACCTCTGTCATACTATTAATGAAGTCCAGCATCAGGGGATAAACGGTGGGCTGGGACTCACACTGTACAAACCCAAACAATTTGGTCAGGGCAAGACACAATTTCTGTGCTAAAGTTGCTGAGACTTCACTGGAGCATCTGTCTGAGAGATCAAGAGTTTGGAAGAGCAAGTCATCTCTGCCCAGCTGTCAGTGTGACTGCTCTCACCCAGCTCACTCCAAACAGCAGGGCTTTCCCTTCTGTTGATAACAGCCAGAAACATCCAAGTGAGTCACACCCCACCCTCAGCCATACCATATTCTGTACCCGTGATTCATACCCAGATATCTGCCCAACACAAAGATTTGTACACCAAAAGAAAGCAACCTGCAATCTAGTTTAAGAGATATTTGTATATCACCACCCCTCAACTATATCTATATAAAAAAAAAAAAAAAAAAAAAAAAAAAAAAAGAGGGGGATATTTCTTCTTTCCCATCTTCCAGGAAACAGAAATAAATGGTGTTACACTATAACGGCAAGAGCTTTTTCTGTGCCTAGCGACTGCTGTTTTCCCCTCGCAGCATATGGTCTTGTTTAGTTGCTTTCTCTCCTAGCAGTGAACTAATAAACAAGAGATAGGCCTCTGTCTTTTCACCAAGGGAAAAAGAGAAACGTACTTCTTACACAAGGTAGACACTTATCCTGGTGCCAAGAAAAAGTGTTCATGCCCCATTAAACAGAAGGTAGATTCCTGTCTCTCTGGTTCTTTTGTTTGTTGCCTCAGATTGTTAAACAGAGCAAGGGCACTCCTGCTTCCAAGCACCTGCGTTTAATTGCAGCTTATTGCATTCCCCACAGGAGGCAGGAACAGCTGCAAGGGAACACTGTACTGATGCAAGAGCAGAAAATACTTTTTTTTTTTTTTTTTCCCTGAGCAGGAAATGTGCTCTCTTCTACAAAAAGCACACTAGTCCAGAGAGAAATCATTAGGAAAAGCAACGAGTACTGCTTGGTTTTTCTCTGTTTTCTTTCATTTATCTTTGCTCAAACAAGTTAATAAATTGCTATTATTAAAAAAAAAATAAATTATCAAGACTATAAAGAATCTATTTAAAACTCACTTTTCAAGAAAAATAACGATTTTGGCTGAGCAACCTGCTTGTTTTTAATTGAAAGATTTTCCACAAAGCCTTGGCATGTCATCAAGATTTAAATTTAAGTGCATATAATTCAATAAAATTAATGCATAAACTAAGTTTAGCACTATCTTCTAAAGGAAAAAAAAAAATATTTGTCCCCATCCTGCATGGTATTTAATTGCTTATTGATAGAAGGCTGTGTAACGAAACTCTGGGAAAGCATGTACATTTTTCCCTTCATGGCAGCTACATTCAGGCCCTCTTTCTTTCTAGTATTTGTGACATTTCTATGTCTTCTAAATATATTTTAATAACTCCCTCCACACACAGAGGCTATTTTTTGCTGGTATTTTTGCTAGATTTTTCCTTGATCCTTTTTAGAAACTACCTACTACAATGAAGAATGCTAAAAACACCTTAAGAATTATACCAAGCCCAAACCCTACAGGCTGACCAACAGTTCCTGCTTCAAACTTGGAAGATCTCCATCAGCTGACAAAACAAGTAAATCTTCATATGACAAGAAGGGCTGGATTGAGAGCTCCTCCAATTTGGGAGACAGAGGAAATCCAGAAACCCTGTCCTCCAGTTTGATGAAAGTCAGCAGAAAGCATGGCACAGTGATGCAAGGAAATACCCATGCTCATCTCATGCTGAAGAGCCAGCATGAAAGCTCCTCATAGATTAAGTTGCCAGGGCTCCCTTGCCTAACTAGGTCACCTCTACCAAAATCAAATGGAAACAATAATCCTTGGGTTTGGAAGCCCTAGTGCCTCCCAGCATGGTCACAACATCTCTTTTAGATTGCAAATCTTTTCCAGGTCCCAAGATTTAAAAGAAAAATTTGCTATCTCTATATCATCTTCTATACCCAGAGGCAGCACAACAAAGAGTATAGTCACAGTATTGCTCTCTGTCTAGGTCTTGTAATACAATAGAAGGGAAAGAGTAATTGTTTCTTCGCATACCACTCTACTGCCTTATTGAATTAAAAAGTGGAAATCTTTCTTTTTTTTCTCCCTAAGTACTAAAGAAATAGAATATTTAACCTCCCACCTGTTTCCCCAAAATAAAAAGAGTAAAAACTGAAATGTTTTCTTACGCTCTTTGAAGTTCGTTCGATTTAAGCAGGCTGTAATACTGAGGTTTGGTTAGTTGCACGCACACTGCAAGCTCCCTGTTATGTTCCATATTATTTATTTATTTTAAACAACTAAAATAGAATTGCTTTTTATCTAAACTATAGACTAAAAAAGTCAATAAAGAAGAGCCAATTTGACAGCCTCAGTGGTTGAAGCCTTTGACAGAATAGGCACAAGTCAAAGCAGCATTCTTTCCCTACCTTATCTATTTGCATGAGCCTTAACTTCAAGCCACCTCTTTCTGATTCAAAAGCAGCTCAGCTTTAGTAATCCTTCTAGCCTTTTCCTTAGGTCTTGCTACAACAGGGAACTTTCAGATGTGAGGACTGGGGTTTCCAATTAGAAAACAGAATGTACTGCTATATGTGTGGGTTAAGTGAAGGAGAATACAAATAGACCATGCTTACTGCACCAGTCACAAATGCTGGGAATTGAGATATCTCAGGGACTCCCATTTCCTCTTCCTTCGCCTTTTCCTCTACTACCTTCCAGCCAACTGTCTAGCAAAAGAGCCGAGAAGGGGACAACTGCTGATTGTGTTCCCCATTTGGATCCATAACCACCTTGCAGATGAAGATCAGAAACCACAGCACTGCCCTAAACATACAAGAACAACACCTCTTTCCTGCCTGTCTGTGCACATCTCAAACCACATCAGCTCAGGGAGGCCCGTTTCCTCACCTCTGCAGAGGCATGGGGAAGAGCCTGCCAGGCTAACCTGGCTGTGTGCCTGCACATTCTGGCTCGATTTGCTCTAACTTCTGCCTCCTCATGCTTCTTTGCTCCCCAGCTGAAAGGGGTTGCTCCAGAGACTAGAAGTGCAATCATGATGGCCCAGATAATTTTCTGTGGTGGAAGAAATGGGACTAAAATGCCTACAGCCTTCTAAGTTTGTTTCTTTCCTTACAAGAACTTCCTAAGTATTTAGTTGAGAGGCAATCATCAATATTTTACAGTCTCTGATACCAAGTGAACATGGATGCTAGATAATAGGGCCCAGAGCTTAAGGAAACTTAGAAAACCTTGGAAAGTAACAAGGAAAATGTAGATGAAGAGTATTGGTTAGTACTGGAAGAACATGGGTTAGTACCACCAAGTCTGAATTAAGATTTAATATTTCCTTCATTCACTGGACCTGCCTCAGGTTAATTCATTTTCTACTTGACCAGGTTTTCATCTCTCAGTCACTGCCAGTGATGACAGGCCTCAGATTGTGATAGATGAAGTTGTTCTCAGCTGCTAAACACAGGCAAACATCACTTTTGCTTCCTGTACAAATGTCCAAGAGTACTTTCTTACTTGCCCTCAAAAGGCAAGATACTTTCTAGGTATCAGATGGCAAGAGCATAGACAGAAGAAGCAGCTAATGCTACACATGTTCACACCTATGCTTTTTCGATATTAAAGTTTCATAAAAGCACAGAATGGTTTGGGTTGGAAGGGCCCTTAAAGGCCATCTAATTCCAACCCCCCTGCCACGGGCAGGGACACCTTCCCCCAGCCCAGGTTGCCCAAAGCCCCATCCAACCTGTCCTGGAACACTGCCAGGGAGAGGGCAGCCACAGCTGCTCTGGGAAACCTGTGCCAGGGCCTCACCACCCTCACAGGGAAGGATTTCTTCCTTATATCTAATCTAAATCTGTCCTCTTCTACTTTAAAACCATTAGGCCTCATCTTATCACCACACTCCTTGATAAAGAGTCTCTTCCCCAGCTTTCCTTAGCACCCACTGATGCATCTCATCAGGTCCCATCGACTTGCGCACCTTCAGGTTCCTTAGATAGTCTTGAAACTTTGCCTTCTGCATTTGGGCAGTGTGGCTGGAGCACTTGCTGGTGAAGACTGAGGCAAAAAATCATTGAGTATCTCAGCCTTCTCCATATTCCAGGAAACCAAGTCTCCCATTTCTTTCAGGAGAGGGCCTACACTTTCTCTAGTTTTACTTTTATCATCAACTCCTACAGAAGCTTTTCTTGTTACCCTTGACATCCCTGGCCAGATTTAATTCTACCAGGGCTTTGGCCTTCCTGGCTTCCCTGGCTGCTTGGACAGTTTCTCTGTATTCCTCCCAGGCTACCTGTCCTTGCTTCCACTCTCTGTAGGCTTCCTTCGTATGTCTGACCTTGTCCAGCAGTTCCTGGTTCATCCATGCAGGCCTCCTGGTGTTCTTACCTGACTTCCTCTTTGTCGGGATGCATCACTCCTGAGCATGGAGAAACTGATCCTTGAACATTAACCAGCTTTCTTGGGCCCCTCTTCCCTCCAGGCCTTTATCCCATGCTACTCTGCCAAGAAGATTCCTGAAGAGGCCAAAGTCTGATCTCCTAAATTAATAAACCCCAAAATAAAATACCGCATTCTAATGAGGACTTTGCTTGCTATTAGGTCAACTTCTCCTACCTTTAGAACTGTAGTGCAATAAATCATAAATATATAGATAATATTCTGTCATTTATCTGGCATCAAATACTGTTTTACTACATACCATAAGATAAAGGATTCATGCAAGTCATTCAAAAGTAACTCCTCTAGTAGACTAGATTTTTTGTCTTCACTGAAAGCAGTTTAATACCTAGAAGAAAAAAATAATAACTATTCTAGATGTATATGTAATAAACCATTTGTCTGACTAGGTTTATATAATGTGATTATCTGAACATTTAATATTTAATTAGCAATATGGTGCCATCATTTACTATTTGACTATATCTCATCATTATCCTCAAAAGCAATCACTAGAAGAAAATATAACACTCAACTAACAGGATTTCAGATGGGGATTTTATCTTAATTATCACAACCAACAGTATGAATACTTACTTGCTACAACACTAGCTCAAAAGTAGAATATTCTCAGAGTGCTGAGGGGCATGTGAGTTTAAGTAAAGCTATTGTATGAACACCTTATTTTGTAATTATCTACATAATGAGAATTGTATTGAGAGTTCTACCAATTCCATTAATCACATTTGTATTCGTAATTGTAAGGTGACACTTTGCATCTCTTCTGCTTACTTTCTATTTGTCACATTATTTTTCATATTGACAAGTCATGTCTTGTCAGATTCTATGAATATTATCTACACACCGGTTACACACATTGACAATTTAAAGTAATTATTCATAAATCATGCTTTCTGCTGTTAGTCAACTAGTCTCTTTTGTTCCCAACTTCCTCACAGTATCCATGGCTCAGATGCCTAAACCCTTGAGATTACCTGAGGCTAAGAAAATGGACATTTATTTGGCACTCAAGCAAGAACAGTACATTCTGCTAACGTATGCTGGGGGCAGCAGCTCCATGCCCATGACTTTTTTTTAGTGAGAATTAAATGAATTTGTGTATATGCACACATTATTAAAATATAACATTTAGAATTTATCCAAGATCTAATTGCCTGTACACCAAATGGAGTTTTTATTGCTCTCTGTAATAGGATATCTAGATAACTATTTTAGTTTGTTTGTATGCCTGCCAATATAGTAGCTGACATAATTCAATCTTTCAGATTCAAAGCAACCAAGATGATTAAATTACTTGCATATTATTACATCTTGACAGAAACTCTGTCTCCAAAATATCATTCATTGTGAGTTCTATTTGCTTGTTTGTTTTTCAGAATATTAAGATGAAGCAGAAAACAGTTAACACACATCCACAATCTACAAAAAAGTAGGGAAATCCTAATTTTTGTAGGATGTACCAAAAATGAATGGCAAGTTAGAAAAAGAGTGGTGGATTTCTTGGCTACTACAGAGAACAAAAAAAACAGCATGTCCATGTATGCTTTATTGACAAACTCATTTACAGCCTTCTTAAATACACGTTAAATTTTAAAATGTTTCATGTTACTATTCAACATATCATCAGACATCGGAGACTGTTTTAAGCTTATTTGAAAGTTTTTTCTGATTATCTTGTATTTTAAGGTCTTACTAATGTTAGTCATGTCATGCAGTTACCAATTAATGTATTTCTTGTAAACATGAACTCCTAAAACACTTGTATTACTGTCTCTTTAAAAAAGTTGTTAATAAAAAAAAAAAAAAAAAAAAAAAAAAAAAAAAAGGAAAACAAACACCCTGTGTACATTAAACAACTCACCTGAGGGAGAAACTCCAAGTACAGGGAGTAAGTGTATGTTTACCTACCAGTTTTGTACCACAATATCTTGCAAGCAACACAAGAATCTTGGTTTACACAGGGAAATAGACATATCTGTACTGCTGTGATAAGGAAGTTGAATAACTTGAGGTATACCATTGTATTGCCTCTGAATCCTCAGCACTTTTAATCCCTTATTCCAGTTCCTCTCTACAAACCTCCTCAAACTCACAGTAAGTCTTGACCAAGCGTGAGAGATAACCCTACTCTCAGACTGTCCTAGAATCTAACATGTGAAAACAACATAAAATCTAATTATCAGCTGAAACTAAAAAGATCTGTCACAGCCTGTTTGCCAGCTAAGGACTGCAAACTACTGTGCTTCTTATCCTCCCCTTCTCCTGTGCCCTCCCACCCCACTTTATCTTGTGTGTTGCTTGCTTTTCTTGGAGATCATTATCCTAGCCTGAATTCTGATACAGTGACATGCACCAAACAATAATTTAACTTCTCTTTTAGGGGCTATCTGGGACTCCATGGATTCAGGTTACGTTTCTCATATGCAGCTGCCCACTTACAGACACTTCTTCCCCTTCTGATGACTGCTATACCAGTGGTCCAGCTGACATGTAAAAATCATCCAGAAGTACATAATGCTACTCAAGCCCTGAAAAGGATGAGGAATTTATCTGAAATTAACGTACAGCACCTGGTCTACCTAGCAGAGATGCTTCTATGTTCCCTTAATTTAGTTATAAGGAGTAGCCAGACCTTCAGAATATGAAATAAAAGAATGTATTTTCAGTAAGTAGTATCAAATTTGCCTTGCACTACTGGAAAAATTTCACAGGAAAACTAGCTATAAAAAAAATTAGTATCACCTACAAACAAAGGAAACTCTTCACTGGCCTCTCTCCACAGCCAGAAGCTAAAGACTAAAAGGAGACTGAATAATCCACAGCGTGTTTAATACAAATCCTTAACGGTCTCAGTAAAGCCCAACATTTTTAGCTGACTGAGATAGAATCACTCACCTTTCCTTCTCGTGGATCCAGGGAACTGTTCATAAGCTAGCTGAACCTTGCTTACCTCTCATATATCATCAGGAAAACACAGACAGCTTCAAAGAACATTCAGCTCTCCCCTCCTTGCCCACCCCATCATTACTTTATAGCAGGCATTACTTTATTACAGAGATCTGTGCCATTTTCAAAATGTGATACATATTAGTAGAATTATGCCAAGTTATGAAGTTGTAGGTAGCAAACCTGACGAGACCAAGGCAAATCTATATTCTTCCCTCTTAAATCTCCGCACAACCTGTTTTACACAACCCATTCAGCTTAGCCTTTGCTTATACATCCGTGCTTTTAATTGAGTGCATATCCATAAAACTTCCTTATTTTACAAGCTCATTTTCACTTAAAAAAGACAGCAAAATATTAAAAACAGCTAAAGTTTTAGACAGATTTTTGAGTGCATGAATAGCTGTACTTGCAAACTCACACCCATGAAAGACACCCCAAAACTTCTCACAGAACTCCAAACCTTGGGCTGACTTTGTAAATAACAGGATAAATAAAAACAAAAACCTTAACAGATACACATCCAGTGACCAGTGAATTAAATTCACAGACCTGACTTTCCCTAGAGATTAGTGCTTTCACTGATGGTTCAGATACTTTAGCAATAATCCCTTTACACAAGCATGCAGATTCATTTTTATAGATAAGGTATCCTCCAAGAGCCTCAACTTGAAGGTTGTCTTTTCAGAAGCCAAAGGTCAGTATTTCAAATTTTTTCAACAAAATACCAACAGCTGACAGTGATCAGCAGCTATTTTCATTTATACAGTTGCTGAGATACGCATGTTTTAGCTGCCGTAATAGTTACTGCATCACATGCCTTACATAATATTCACTGCCATTTTCCCTTTTTGTTCATATTGGCTGCAGTCTGTTTGCCTTTTCTTTCATTTTATTCCCTCCTTCTTCCATCTGTTGGCACTTTTACCTTCATCTAGCTAATGAAGATTTCCCCCTATCATTGCAAAAGCATCAGCTATGACAGTTGTACATGCTTACGTCAATCAATTTTTATTTGTACCTATTCTGACTTAACTTTGCTATACAATGACTTGGGCTAGAACTAGTCAGGAAATTATGTCATCAGGCCACTTTTAAAAATTATTTTCATCAGCTCATAATAATTAATGGATTAATATGAGGTTCAGATAAAATTAATTTTCAAAGAGAAGTTATATTATCTAGTTGTGTTTCTCTTAATTTCCTAACAACATCAGACTACTTAGAATGTTTGGATTTATTATACAAGAACTGTTCAAACAAACACACAAGTTGCTCATATGTATTGTATAACACTTGCCCTAAAGGTCAGCTCATACTGGTTTCCTCCTGTGCTAGTTTAAATAAAGACATCGGCTGTATCAGTAGGGCCAGTTTTAGCAAGTCGCACAAACGATCTAGCTCAAACATATGCAAACGCAAGGAAATTTAAGAAATTATATTTAGGAAATCCATGTGCTACCTCTGTTATTGAGGAACTACATTGCTTTTAGTGTATAGGAAAAAGGGACTCTAAAACATCTTATCTACTAAGGAAGATGAGCTGCGTTATTTTTGTCTAACCATAAAATAAAAATGCACATTTATGTTCAGAAACAGAACCAACCCATATGTTACTTCTACAGACACATAATTTAGACACCAACAAAGGTAGACTAATCACAGGTATATTTAATTGCTTAGAGGCCTTCCTTTCTTTTGTCAAGAGTATTTTTTATGTGAAAAGAAAATCAGACTGAAAATACAGTTGATCATATAAGTCATTCTCATATTCCATGTCTTGAGCATAACATCAGAATACCTATTTCCTTCATAAAGATCCTTTGTGTTTTATGGCTTCCCTCCCTTTTTATATTTTAGTATATCAGATCTTTGTGATTGGTTACTTTGTTCTCAGTCCCACTGGGCCTGTTATCTGTAATTAAATATAAGCCTCCTTGATATTAGTAACACGCTGATGGATTGTTGCTTACCTACCAGGCAGCACTTAGAAAAATGGAGGTCCTTGAAAGCAAACAGCATCAGAGCATAAATCAGCTAGAATGAAGACAGGAGTGAATATAGATTTTGTGGTAAGAACGCTCAGGAGATTGTTCTTCGAAGTCCACAGATTGGAGATTACATCCATATTGATTTATCGTCAGACATTTATTGATCATTGGCTAAGTGACTGTACAAATAAACATATGTATCTTTCCACTTCTGCCACTAGACCTAACCTTACTGACTATGCAAAACTAAAAGCATATGTTGATTAAATGCTGCATGAAGATTTGTGCAGTAAAAGGGATCTGAAATGGTACATGAAAATCCACCACACCTACTACTCCCATAAAAACAAAGGGAAATCCAAATAAAACTATCCCAGATTTATTTTCAGCCTTTAGAGTAAACAGTTCTATGACTACCCCTGCAATTCTGAAATCCTTTTGCTACATTTCTTGTAATGACAGGCACACATATTTATATATATATATATATATATATTTAAAAAAAAAAAAAGAGAGAGAAAACCCACAAATCTACAGCTACTTACAATTTTCAAACTACAGGGTATTGCTATGAAGAATAGATATCATAGACGACAGCCAGCTTTCCCGATGAGTAGAAGCTGTCAGCAAATTCCTAAAATTATTTTCAGCTAGTCTTATCAATTCACACTCCATAGTATCATAAAAAAGATCCTATACCCTAGGGAGCTGGGAGGTAGTTTACTATACCTCAGTACAGAAACTTTTTAAAATTAGTTTAGGTCAGGTTATTTTGGATATAAACACTTGTTTCCATATGCAAGTTAAGTTGCACTTAGAAATATGAAATTCAGATGTGATCAGACCAGAGCTCTATCCTCACAGCACACGTAAACCCAGTCTTTCAGAGATAGAAGTCTCCAATTTAGTGAAACTTACCTTCAGGGTAGTCTGCCATTTGCAACACAGATCTGGTGAAATCCCTATGCAGCTACACTCACTTAGTTCTTGTACTTACTCAAGAGTAACCAATATACCAGCAAAATTAATAACAATTACCTGACTATAAGCTTGCATAAGACAAAATGAAGCAGAGGAGGAATATGTAAAACAAAGAACCAGTTAAATACAAAGATGAAACCAGCAATCATGCAATGAACTGGCAGTCTAATTTTAATAAGCATATCAGTTCCGCTGTGGACATCAATAAAGGTTTCCACATGCTAATAGACAGAGAGGTTCATTTGAGCTCAACCTTTTCTAATCAACACTTTCACATTCAGAATAGAAAATGATACGCAGATACTTAGCACACCACCAATTACCAGTGCCCCAGATGGAGATCTCGCGTCAGTCTCCCCCTCCCCAGCAGCAAAACATTTGGTGAGGAGAGAGATCAGCAGCCTCTGCAACTTTGAGGCAGTCTCCCACCCCATCCCCTTCTAATGCTGGTTGGTAGGAGTGCCTGAACGTAATCATTCCTACTTCAGAAAAACAGGACAAAGCCATAAGAAATGCTTTCTACTTCATAAACAGTCCCTCTTGCAATGAGTTATTTTTTTCTTTCTCACATCCCATGGTATTTTTTTCCCAGATCACTGGGGAAGTCCTTTGAAACCTGTTGCTGGAAGAAAATCCCCTGTACTTTTCCAAGCCATCTGGCCTCCTCATCTTTCTGTCTCTAGCTGCTGCAGCTTGTAATTAGTCCCAGCTGAACAGGTAGTTAATCTCCTTTAACAGTCAGAATCACATGGGGCATATACATTTCATTGCAGGGCATGGGCCAACATTTACAGATTAAAAGGAGTTTTCTATTATCTCCCTTCCTTGTCTTCAGAATCCATATAAAGAAGATTGGATTGAAAGCTCAGAGACAGAAAGAGTAATCACTGCATTTTATGATATAGTAGAAATGAAGAAAATACCTATATTTATCATTAATTCAACATTCAAATTAACATACACTAGAGCTTTTCCACTGGAAAAATAAATCATTAACTGTGAAGATAGAATAAAGACTTATTTGCAAATAGCAGATATTGTTTTTGTAGAAAATTATGTCAGAAGCCAAAGGTTAGAATTTATTGCTACAAAGAAGATTTTAAATTGGAAAGTGTTAAGTCAAGAGAAATTGTGCTGAGCTGGAACTCTGAAAATGTACCTAGTAATATTTAAGGTTAACTTAATGTATAATACGCCACTAGAATGAAAATACCCAGATTAACTGTATTATCAGGAACACTTTGAGAGAACTGCAGAAAATGAAATACTGAAAAATAATGATTACTTTGGAACAGAAAAGTCTATTGCTTGTATTTTATTTTATGAAAAAAAAAAAATCAAACTAATGAGACTGTATAAAACTATATTTTCATTTCATGGTTATAGCTCCAGTGAAATGTCTAAACCAAAACAAATTTTGTTCATTATTGTTCATTATTTATGTTGTTATGAGAAACCAACAACAAAGTTGGCTTATAAGTGTTAATGCAAATGACTCTCACCACATCCATACACCCATACTGTTAGAACTGTGGACAATTCATAATGAATAATGTGACTTTTTTCGTTTCATATTTACTTCACCACCACCCTGAGGCTATACCATACAGCAATTTGCGTGAAAAAAAAAAAAAAGGACAAGGAAAAGAAAAAGGAGAGATGCAGTCCTGAGGGAGGGAACAGAAATGTAGAAGTCAGTCATTCCCCAACTAAAAATTACTGAGCTATGCTGAGCCATACACCTATCCTTTCTCTTCCCATTATCTGTAAGACACAATTTCAATAAAACAGTGGCAGAAGAACCTCCACTGGATGCATTTCAGAATAACCTGCTGAGGAATGTTTCCAGGTGCCTACGTCCAGAGGGAAATCTCAGCTCCGGGTTGCAAGCAGGGGAAGTGCCTGCACCAGGGGATCAGAAGCAGCCGCCCTGCTCCACTTTGCCCTGTGCTCGCCCGTGGCTGCTCTGACTGTGTTCTCCTTGGAGAGGTCACTGTCCACATTAACATGGAGAGCTGACCTGCTTCCCTCAGTCTAAGCGTGGGTATTTTTTTTATGGCACGTACATATTTTGGATACTTTGAGTCAAATCACAAATTTTTTTTTTTAATGGTGATTCCACTGTAATTACAGTCATCTATGGTAGACTTACAGACTCTTGTGTGCCCCACTGGGAAACCAGGTGGAGATAATTCCCAGCATCTCTCAGGCCAGCAATGCCTACTCCCTGCAGAGAGTGAAACACATCAAGTGCCTTGAAAAGCAATGCTCTGCCATCACCTAGGATAGATGAGGCCTGTTTTTTTGGTGGCTGGCACACGGTCTTCCTTCACTGAGAGCTTCAAACACAACCATTGCTCAGAGGTAGCTGAATTAATATCTCTAGATTCATGCTGTGAGCCCTCAGAACTCACTTGGGTCAATATGTCACAGCATTGTCTCAGGCATTACCTGCATACTCCACAGTGTACCAAGACTCACATGCCTATAACCAACTATATCTAAAAAAACTCACTTCTATTTAAAATGTGGCAAGTCAGACCTCCAAAGAATAATATAACATTACACATGGCATAGAAGGGTGTTTGATGAAAATACTGATTGGCACCCATGTGTCCCTAGTTCTGCTCCTGATTTTGCAGCTGACCTGCAGTGCAAGACTAAATAAATAATTTTTATCACGTTGTTTGCCTATCTAATAGATAAAGTAACTGAAACTTGCTTTTCCTTTGAAAGCACTTGGAGATGGGTGGAGGAACAGCAAAATGTACATGCTGAGAGAAAAAAAACTCGAGCATGAAGCTGGGCACAAAAGGCTGCAGTCTGATGAATGCCTTCCTGAATAAGATCTTCATATCATTTCTTCATCCCTCTAAATAACTATAATAAACATAATGTAATTCTTCTACAGAACATTACATTTGATGATACCATTTGGTACTGTAATTTCTGTGAAGATCTGAATAGAATCATGTCAATTTTGGCTTTGACAAAAAGAGGCTCATAACTACCAATCAATCAATTCTCAGATTTTCTACCAAAAAAAAATTTACTATAGCCATACATTACAAATAGGTACAAATATTAGTAAGTGGGTATTAGTAAGCAGAAAAGATTTTACTGTGAAGGCCTTGTAAGCACAATATAAAAACCAGCTATACCTGAAAATGTGTTTCATACTGGGGAAAATGTTTATGTTCTAAGCACTGTTCTGCTCTTTTACAGTCAAGTTTATACCCTATGTGCTACCATGTGGATAAGTAGTTTTCTCAGTGTTAAATTCTTAGTCTTCCTTCTTATTTGAATGATAACAGCTGGGAATGGTAGCATATTATAAACTGCCAATCTCTTAGGAAGCTGCAGTTACAACCATTAAGTAAACATCAGTTATTAAAATTAAGTCTTCAGCATGCTGAGAAGCTGCGTTTTTATTTCCATTACAAGTAAATGTGTTAAAAGTGAGGATGGTGTGCTCCTTCCTGCTTACTTCCCCTGCTAATTGTAAAATGCACACTGTTCACAGTAGTTTAAGCTATCCATCCCATTATGATGATCAGAAAAGTTTGTTGTTACAAAGAAATACAACCGGATGAAAAATGGAGGTTTGTAAAATATCTTCTCTATGTGTGAGAGACTGAAATGTCATATGACTATCTCAAAGCTTGCTTGTGTCTGTGCAAACCTCGAAGATAAGCTGCTGTGGCCTGTGAATTGGTCTGGGGGATGCTGCCCAGAGAAGCAGGAGTGTACTGAAGGATGCATCCCCCACTTCTTTGCGGTTGCATTGTCTGGACTCTTAACATAAGCCTCAGAGGGGCAGACATGGGCTGACCTGGCCCCATCCTGAAGCCGTTTGTGGCTCTATTGTGTAGGCCAGACCCCGTGCAAAAATACTAAAGGTGAGCAGATATGCTGATTACCTGGTATGAAGAACTTAAGAAGGCAGCAGAAAATCTTGCTCTTTGTGCATCCACCATTGAAGCCAGATCCATGTGCACCCACCACCAAAGAACTGAAGACTGAGGACCAACAGGACGACACTGGATCCATGGTGGTGACGATTCTTGCAGCCCTATCCCACATCCTGGCTTTATTTCTGCCTTTTCCTTCTATTCTGTCCTATTGCTATCCCTCTTCACTTTTTTAATAATAAAAATCTATTTTGGGTATAAGGCATTTGACCTCGTTTGTGTCTTAATACTGCTCTTGAGATCGTATCGAAACCTCCCCCGACATTGGATCGGGACACTATGCTAGTAACATTCTATGTGTTTTACATTGCAATATTTTTTTATAAAAATACCTGTATTCCTTTTAAAGATGAACTTATTTGGAGTTGGCACAGAGAAAAGCCATACTAATTGTAGAAACTATATTTAAGATGTTGATACATTTAATGATGAAGGAAATACACGAAGCAGGAATAGGAGCTGGATTTGATTGAAACATAGTAAGGAAGATATAAGGAAGAAAGCCAAGTTTAGGTGGACAAACTACAGAAGGACATAGCTAAATTAGGTGAAGGAAAACATGAGTGGGATATGATTCATATCCTGGGATTAGAGGAGAGTCTGGCCAAAATTAAAGAAGGAAATGCTAATAATCTAGCTATAATCAGTCAAGGAGTATTAAGTGAATGGATTGTCAGTCTCACTTGTTCAACAAAGAGATTAATCTTTGAATAAATCAAATCTGCAAGCAAATTATTAGAAAGAACAGAGCTCTGAGTCCTAGCCTCTAACAACACAGGAGATTATTTCCTTTTGCCTATGTTCCTACATCTCATCCCCATACATTGAAAGCCTGGGCCAAGAGTCATATTAAAAGCTTAGAAAGCAATACTGAGGGCAGTTTCCCTTGTGTTTCTGTGTAGTATTATATATATGTGTAGTAGTATCATATATATAGTAGTATTATATCTGATATAGATGCAGTATTCAATGGTAAACTTAAGATGCATCTGCAGCCTAATTAAACCAGAGTCTTAATTTTCTTAAATCTCTTATGTGGTATGCTTTGAAATTGCCAGGCCTTCCTTGCCTAGCATTCATGCTTCAAATCACTGCAGAAACTAACTGAAAAATAGGCAGCTGCATTGTAGGTGTGACTTAACACAACTTGATTTATCCATATTCTTTTTCTTCTGTATTACTTTTTTTTTTTTTTTTTTTTTTTTTTTTTTTTTTCAACACACACACACACACACAAAGTGAATCAGATGCCTGGTATATGTGGTACAGCTGCAAGCCCTGTTGTGCCTCAAGAAAATCTTGTTGATCAATACCAATTCCATGTAACTTACTGTGCATTCTTTGATCCTTCTCAACTACTTATTAAAAAACCATGTCCTTGTGTTAGTCATCTGCACACAGTATTGGGTTTGAATTCTCCAGTAGTGATACGGGCACAGATAGTGTGGAAAGGAAAACATAATTCCATCTGGACAAATAACACTGATTGACAGAGTTATTTTTAAAAACATTTATCACTTAAGTTTTTAAGTGTAAAATGAGATAACAGATCTTTTCATATTTTTTTTTAACTGAGAAACACTCTTCAAGTCCAAAGAGACTGTTTCAACAAGTAATTTTTGACTGATGTATCCGCACTGTGATTATTCACAATAATTTATATTTTTGTCAGCTATGCATTACAGGGTATATATGAACTAGAACCAGATGATGGACTATCAGCAGAAGTATATATATTGTATTTATCTTGAGAGTTTTCACTAGATCTATTTGCTAACACATTCAGACTGGAAGCAGAAAACATTAAAGATGAACTAGAAGCTCTCTTCAGATTTTACTGATCTAATACAGGGTAGATGAGAATCTGGCCCTGTGACTGCTTCACAGCAAGTGTGTGAAACACTATTAACACCAGCCACATTTCTACACGACACACAAGATGCTGTCCATCAGAAAGGCCTAAAGGAACAGCACGTAATTTCCATTTTCTTTTAATTTTTTTTCCCTACTTCCTTCAAGTAGGAATCATTCTCAGGTGGGCAAGTGAATTTTAATTTTCAACCTAACAGTATATCTGCATCTAAAAAGTGAGGATAGCAGGTCTTATTATGATCTGAACATTTATTTAAATAGTAATGCAATTTCAATTGGTTACCAAGCAAATCCCAGTCACCTAAAGCTTATGTTTATAGAAACTCAGTGTTAGTGATATCCCAGTGTACCTGTGGAGTTCCTTGGAGTCAGGTGCTGTAAAAAAAACAACGAAATCTCCCCAAACAACAACAAAAAATCCTTTATTCTAAAGAGCTTATATTCCACACAAAGAAAGATAAGCACCAGAAATGAACCGAAGTTAAACTATTGTGAATGGGTAATAGGAAGTAAACTAAATCTTACGCCTCCTTCTTAGTCACTGATCATTCCCACTTTCCACTGAATGTACTGAAAAATATGTTTATTTCTATGCTTCATAAGCCTGTTGAACTGGAAAGCCTATTAAAAATCAACATTTAAAGGAGAGAGATTTGAGAAGAACCTGAATAATTGTGTCACACTGAAAGATTAAGTGCAGAATATATCTGATATAATGTTGGTTCATCAGATGTACTATGAATCACTTCTAAAAGAAGCCTTCACATAGCTGCTAGGGGATTTTCTAGCATACATTCCCCATCTCTGTCTGACATACTTTTTGGAAATGCTTCTAATTTATGTGAAGAAAGTATATGAAATCACTGTACATATTGTTGTTTATTTTTAATTTTCCATGGGTTATAAAACGCACACTGAGAACTGAACGCAAATCGTTTCCTCTTCAGTGTTGCTGAACAAGATATCAGATTCTTAATGAGGAAAAAACAGAACACCAGTTTGTTATGCATCTTATTCATGAGTACATCCAGAAAGGATGAATAGATGGCTGACTGTAATAAGGAATAGCTAATGATACACAGCACAGTAGACATTTTCATTATACATCACTTCTCTTCAGTTACCAAAACTATAGATTAGCAATGATGCTGGGACAAGGAACACACCTGACATTTTAGTGCTTGATTCAGCTCATACAAATGAGCTAATTTTCAATAGATTGTTGCAAGCTCAACAGAACTTCCTGAATATCTTATATTTTAAAATTAGAGATACAGGGAGCAAAACTGTAGACTTCCCTCCTTTGCATTTGGTTGATAAAAAAAGAAAAAAAAAAAAAAAAAAAAAAAA
>NW_020799099.1:36327006-36408070 GCF_003259725.1 Athene cunicularia
AAAAAAAAAAAAAAAAAAAAAAAAAAAAAAAAAGAGGAAGTGAAAAATACATATATATGTATCATTCAACTGAGTGAAATATGAACAATAAAGAAAAAACAGTAATAATGAGTAACACATTCACTGTAAATCACTTTCATGCATGTTTCTGCATTTTTGCCTCTAACAGTCCTAACACAGGCCCTGGTATAGCTCAGAAAGACTTGCAGCATAATAGGAAACCCACTGAAGTGGGTTATTTGTTTGTTTTTAACCTGCGTGAAAGTAAAACTTGCTTACATAAACTGATGGACCAAGGCTTGTGTCTTCCAACACAGTTATTTTTATCTCATAATTTAATTGTGAGTTTTAGTATGTTTATAAAGTACAATGACAAAACTAACTCATCTTTTAACCTTGAAAAGAATCATTCTGATTCTCAGCTACAGTGGTTGTTTTGATATATGAGGAGGTATTCCAGAATATGAAAATTAAAGACAAATGGCTTGTGCTAAAGATGCAAAAGGACTCCTTAACCATATACCTCTACCCCATCCTACCTGCCAGAGACATTTTTTTTCCTGCCCTCACATCAAATATAATAATTGTCAAATGTACAATATGAAGCCCAGGGCCAAGCAATCTTTTATTTGCTGACCTTTGCAAAACTGGTTTATAATCTCTCACAGAAGACTGAAATTAGAAAGAAATATCTGGGGTCAGAATATGCTTTTCTTCCTAAAGAAGCCAAACTGTGTGAGAAATACTTCAAAAGGGGGGAGGTCGTCTTTTCTTCCCCTCTCTTATTGCTATAGCCAAAGCATGAATGTTTCATTATTCTGTAGGTTTCCAGGGGGTGTTTTATTTGAACAGATTCTCAAGGAAATACCTGTAAAGGGAAATCTTATGACAGAAAAAAAATCTTAGAACATCTGTGCTTCCAGTCAGAACCAACATTTTTACTCCTACAGTGCACAAAAATATAATGAAAATAAGCTGTTTCAGGCTTCTTATGCAAATGGAGATTGTTCATGCACATGCAGTGCATTTAACGGAAAAATAATTCTATTCAGGCACCACAAAAAACGATTAGAATCTTAACTCACTATCAAGCTGTTAAAAATTATTTCATGTAGTGTTCTAAATGAAAAATAGTATGGATACATTATTCTAATAATTCTTTCCTTTGAGAAATACACTTCATCCATTTTAAGTATAAGGAATCCGATCCTCTTTTATAAATAAATTAACAAAAGGCAATAAAGGATTAATATGTATTTCATAAGTGGGTAACTGATTGTTTTTATCTATAGAACGGAAAGGGGTAATGACTTGCCTATTTTCTGGATTGTAACATCTATAGCACTGTTACTGTTCTTGTAACACCTCACGCCTGCAACATGCTCCTTAAGTATTTACAGACAATTTATTGGTAGAAAAGAAGAAATAGAAATTAATTACTTTCTTATTAGCTTGGTGTGTCCCCTTTCACAAAAATGAGATGGATCTAGGATGTAGGAAAGAAAACAGTGGAAAAGTTTTGGAGTTAAGCTACTACACATAGCCAGAAACAGTACTGATGAGGAGAATGATGTACTTGCTTGCTATTTTGGAGTGACTAATTAGAAAGCTCTGCAGAGCAGACTTCCATATAAGCTACAGAGGAAGAGACCAAACATCAGATTTATGCATTTATGACGATGAGCTGAGACTTGCCAAAATTTAAGATCTCTGAGAAGTAGGGTTGATTTCTCCTTAACTCTGTTTTACTGCGTAATGAGGCTTTGGGATGAGCAAATATGATTTGTCATGCAAATTTGAAAATATACAAACCTGTATGGCTCTTTATTTTTTGTTCCAGCCTCTGTTTTCTCTACATGTAATACCTTTGAGAACAAAGGTATTAATGTTCTGTTAATGTTCTATTGCATTTTTAATGAAGAATAATAAACTCTTAAATCACACATCAATCATTTTCCTGCATCTTTAATGTAATGAATTAGTAAACTCTTTGACAGTTCTGCTCTTACTATGCGAGTAGAAAGTTGCCAAAACATGGCTGATAAGTGAAAAAGGAGCAACCTGTATACCAGAGTACATCTACTAACATGCGATCACTGTCTGGCTATTAAAGCAAGACTAATAGTCCATTGTTTCAGGAATATAAAAGCATAGCTCTGTAATGGACATAAAAACCAAGGCAATGTCATGACATACTGCATCAGAGAGACAGCTGTCAGAGACATGTTTTGGGATGATTACTATAACTTTCCTGAATATGCCTACGTAGGTCAGTTTTGGGTTTTCTAAATATACACGCTTCTCTAATAATAAAGCAATGATGAACCCAAACCAGAACATGAGATCCAGGCTCTTTCTTTACAAAATTTTAGAAAGTCAGGATCTCAAATCCATCTCTCATATGAATGCTATGAACCAGGTCTATTCCTGTTTGCCAGACTAGAACCTTGAAACTAATCTCATAAGCAATTCACAAACATTCGCTTTAATCTAAATCTTGACCAGAAGCCTGCAACCCACTTTTCAAAGCTCAGTTCTCTGATCTAAGCTGCCTACAAATTGATCTAAGAAATGCCAAACACTCCAATCATAAAAATCAAAGGAGGGAGGCATGCTCTGTATTTCTGAAAGGCAGACCTCAGACAAGCCCAGCAAAAGAATAGGGGATTTCTACAGGGTGGAATTCACCATGGGCTAGTACCCACAGTTAGCTGAAATCATCACCAGGGATTCACAGGACACAATGGTGTTAGAGAGATATCATTGTGCATATTATGCACATCTAATGCATCTAATTCCACTCAACCATGTCAGCTGGCATGTGCTTTTTCACTGGAGGAAGAAGACTTCTTCAATGTTCTTTAAGGTTCTTAAGGGTCACAAGTAATTTTTGGAGTGCTTCTCGGTGGAAGATTGCTACTAGTGGAACAGTCAATGACAGCTAACTGTATTAAAGCTGGATTTACATTTAATGACAGTGAACTGCTTAGAAAAAAATGTCCTTTGACCTTGTAAGAAAGTATGGTTAGACATGTAAACACCTCACATTTAAGTCTCAAGGTCTTTATTGCAGCAGCTAGTCCAGGCTTTGGCAGAAGAGGGCCGTGTCAAACCCCTCATGGTCAGCCAAGGGACACAAACTGCTGCTCCTCAGAGAAACAGGCTTCTAACTTTCACATGCTTCAAATGAGGACAGTTCTTTGGGAAACAGGGTCTACTTTTCCATCAGTATGCTAGATCTATTTGCTAGAAATGAAATTCATGACCATTAACCTGAATTTGACAGTGCACAACAGAAAACTGTAGTCAGGAGTGGTCAAATGCTGTGAAAGTTATCCATCCTTGCCAATTCTCTTCTTGCAATCCTTCTTGCAATTTCTCCTTCAGCTGAGCATCTGCGCAGATGCTAGCACAGATCTACAACCAGTCGTATCACAGAGAGAGGAGATCTGCAGGGTGCTTCAGGTGGGATCTAAACATCATCTGGCCTATGTGATCTGTAAGATTTGACTCTCTTCAAGGAATCTTTCTTTGCTTCTCTGTTTGCATGGCTCTTGGGCAATGGGTTTTCTAGCATTCACTTACATATGCAATACACGTATAATCCAAAAGTAATGGTAGCTAACGTGTAATTTTCCATCAGAGAATTTGGCTAGATAACATTGTTAGGTATAAACTGTTGCAAGGGAGTGCAGAAAAAGAGAGACAAAACCTTGGTCATTTTTTGTTTACAACATTTTCATAAGGCAATAAAAAGCTGCACGATTACCAGAAACACAGAATCGTTACACACACGTTTTGCGCACACCCGCTTCTCTGTTGAGCTAAGGGAAGCTAGGCCATAGTCTGCTTCTATGTTTCTGTCACAGGTTAGTGAAGATACATCTCAGGAGATAAAAGAAAGCAGAGTGTTTTCCCCCCCAAAATGCAGTGAGTGATAACAAGTGCAATAAAGCTGGTAAGCAAACAGCAGCATGATGAGTAAGAAGAGCAGCAAAGCCTGGAACAGCTGTGATTCAGAGCCTTGACCGGGAACAATTTTGCAGCCTAAGTGACATAAATACTTGGTGGGTCCATTGTATAGTGTCACCTTCATTGGTGAAATATTTTAGCTGTTTCAATTTCTGGCAGTTTCTTAACATATTAATCCAACTCTTTTCTCTGCCTCCTCTTCCTCATTACTGATTACAGTCAAAGTCAGATGCTGTCCCAATGATGGGGATAGCTCTCGATCTTCAATTGAACTTTCACTGAGGTCAGCAGTCAGTAATTTACAATCTGACATGAGAAGATGCCTGCACAGGTGGTCTGCAACAGAGATACGGTTGGATTTGGTAATCTTCAGCCTTTTTATGGTTTATATGGTTGTTATGGTGTACGGTTGCTAGGATGTCACTCCTGGTGTATTCTATGGCCTGCACAAGCTACTTGGAGTTGTTCAGCACCGGCTATTGGCAGATACTCATCCCTCAGATATAATATATAGAAAAGACTGTAACAACCTTGGAAGGACTGTCCTTGCATCAACTTTGCTTGCAAACTGCGGCACCAACAGCTAACACAGGAGTAAGATACCCCATACATCTTTAGCCCCCGTCATACGTACAAAGGCTTTTTCACAACAGAGCCCACTGAAAGCATATCACGTCCAGACTGGATGTGACTGGATCATGGGTCACATATACATTGCACTGTGTTGGTATGCTTGCCCCCATGTTAAGAATTTATCTTCTTTTTAAATTTTACATATGCAGTTGCAAGGGCTCTTGAACACTAAATAAATCTTAATCTTGTGCCGGAGCAAAGAGAAAGTGCAAAAAGAGATTATACATTATATTTTCTAGTTTTCCAATGTGCTTACCAGATTCTTCTTCTTTAATATGTGCAAGTAGCAAGAGTCTATTGGGTCAACTAGCTTATAATTAATTATTGATTGGATATTACAACCATATGCTGAGATTCATTTAGAAACCAAAGTGCTTCCTTGGTACTTATGTTAGCATTTATTAAATATGTATTATTAATCTGAATTATGTTGTGTTCAAATGTAAGCCCTTAGAGCAAAGATAATGATCACAGCATTAGTATTTGTAAAACAGAATTGATTTTCCAACTTCACCAAATTAGCTGAAATATGGGATAGGCTGCAGGTATTGAAGAATGAATGCGACTAGAGGAAGATGGCATACTTAGATATTACAATGTACCCCAATAAAATAAATAAAAACCAAACCTAAACTTAATTTATTCCCCTAAATAGTGTCGGCATAAACAAGATCTAGAGGTCTTTAAAAAAAATAATTAAGAAAACGTATTCATATATCATGGGTCACACATTATTCCAGAAGGAGTCGTTACAACTTTTTTTTTAAAAAAAAAAATCTCTTTAGTTTTCCATATGCAACAATTCCACAGAAAGCTAGTAAATCTTCAGGAATGTAAATGGTTGGACATTTCGCTATATATTTTGAAATAAATTATTTTCTTGTGATTAAATACACATATATAGGAAAGAAACAAGACTGCTTAATTAAATGGAATATGATAAATTATATTTATGATATTATTTATGATTTCTTAAATTTTGTATTTTAAACACATCTTGAAATCTCATAATGAAATTCACAACTTAGCAACAGTCCTGTCAACATAAAACTTTCATACACAGCATCCAAAATATAATGGTGCCTGAATATAGATTATTTCAAGGAATAAATGTCCATTCTCAACAGAAACACAGAGCAATGTAATTTTGGTAAGAACAACTTTGAGCATCCTTGTGTAAATGATCTGTCATGGCCTTTTTTTATGCATCACATCAGACAAGGGTTAATTTAAAAAAAAAAAAAAAAAAAAAAAAAGGCAAGAAACCCAAAACTGACTCAGCAGTGTGAAGGATCAATGTTAGGTATAACATTACATACATTACAGGGATAACTTCATTAATTTGAAAACACATTTATCTAGAGTCCATTTTACTGTTTCTCTATAGCGAAAACATTCTATCATTTGTACTGAGAATTTTCACATTTATATTCATTTGTTTTTACACAGCAACAAGAATTCAAAAATAAATGTACTGACATGGTTATAAACTTCACAAAAATTTGTAGGGTACTGGGTGGGAAATACAGAATTTGAAAATACCCTTCTGTGCTTTTTTTCTTTGTAATACTTCAAAATTATGTTTAAAAGTAGGGAAGAAAGAAGAAGCAGATTTGTTATTTTGTAATTATGCAGTGTGCAGCTTTTCTGACAAGACTGCAACACTTGGAAAGGATAGGGAATTCAAGAACGGGCTTTTGCCTCAGTTTAAAACTCCAAAACTCCAGCATAACTAAAATCAGATAAAGGATATTTCATTCTTTTTGTGGTGGTTGTTGTTGTGGGATTTTTTTGGCCAGAGACATGAGGCTGGTGTTTCATTTATAATATGGCTACTAAACCTGAAAGATAAAGGGAGTTTTCTAACAGAGAAGAAAATGGATATTTGGAGTTAAACATGTTCGTTATACCTACTAACCTACTTACCACTTTGCATGAATAAAATATTGAAGCAAAACAACAACAAAAAAAGAAAAACATCACTTTGGGGTATACTTGTTTTTAGAATTTAAATAAGGACAAGAGCACAATAGTGTTTTGATGTTTGCTTGCACTAAGGGAAAAAAGAATATTAAACTGAGTGTAGCAGGTTTAAGACATGTTTGTATGTATACACACACACCCCACAAATTACAAATAAGGAGCAGACCAGGGACTAAGAAAACATCTTTTTCTGTTATAGATAACACTGTTTTTATAGTCGTTGCTCATTTTATGTCTGTATTGTGCTTTTGTTGTTTGGCTCTCCCTTTGCTATGATTACTTTTAAGCTCAGGTATATTTACTTTCTATTTCTGCTCAAAAAATTGACAAGAATTAATTTACAAATGAAGAGAAATGTTACTAAAAATTAGAGCTCAACACAGTGTATGCTCAAAAAAAAATTAAATGCATTTTGACCTTTAAAGCGCAAGTCAGTTTATGAGAATGTTTTCCCTCATTTGTATCGTATTGACACGTGCGTATTTCCCTCAATACGTATTGACAGGTATTAAGTTAGAGGCTGAAGAGCTTACCTGTTGTTCTGAAAGGACAATGCAATACAATTTTCAGCAAACAAGGAAGTGAATAAAGCACCTGGAATATTAAAAAAAAAAAAAAAAAAGACATTTTATCTAGTAGACTGCACACTGTTGGTTCACATCTTTGAAATTAAGCACAATTATTTTACAGGTGAAAACACCTTTCACACACCTACAATTATTTCATCACATATTATGGATGTTCGTTTCTGACTAAAGCTAATACAATGGTATACAACAAATGATTAAGCTTAATATCCCTTATTATTAAGCAACAACCACATTTTATTTTAATAAAGAAGTTACTACTATTTACATTTTAATATATCAGCACCTGGATTCCTTTCTTGTATATTTTTTTTTTATATACCTGCAGTTTAACATGTTTCAGCAAACTTACACATTTGTTTTCACAGGTTTGGTGCATACAGAATGAAGATACTTTGAAAAGCACATACACCAGGAAAGGCAAAATTAATTTTTATGATAGAATAAATAGTTTGTAAGCTTTCTCACGCCTACCCCCTCCCAAAAAAAAAAAAAAAAAAAAAAAGCATAATACTACTCTGAACAGACTTCGTGCATGTGTGGTCTGGAAATATTTGTAGACTGTATAAACAGTTTACCTCTAGAGGTTCTCGTGTGTATACGTACTATGTCATACCTCTATATATTCAGTAAAAATGGGCACACACCATCATTCTTTCTGTCTTCTTTCTCCCAAAGTTTATTCAGCAGTCTCAGGTTACCAATTTAGCAATACTCTGATCATAGTTAGTGGTGAAAGGAAAAAGGGAGAACGGAGAAAATACTGAGGGATAAAAACAGCAGACGGGAGAAGAGAAGGAGAAGAGAAAGAAGAACCTGCTCTGATACTACTGTTCAATCAATTGGCAAGTTATCCTCAGGTACTGAATGAGCACTGGAATGACTATTGGGAGAAAGCATGCTGGAAGCTGTGCCTTAGCCGGTGTAAAGATTCAGAACATTATTGAGGTTAATAGAACATGCGGGAATTTATTCCCTGGTCTTTGATAAAGGTTGGATGAAAGGCAGAATTTCCATTCTCTAGGAAATCCAAACCTATTTTTCATTCTGATTTAGAAAGAAAATCAATGGTGTGTATTTCCTCTAAAACAAAAACCCTTCCAAAATCCAGCTACTGGAGGAAGGGAAAAAAAAAAAAAAAAAAAAAAAAAAAAAGGAAGAGTTGTTGCTGAGTAGGATGGCTAGATGTATTGCACACTTGAAGGTATCTGTATCCAACTAATTTGAGGAAAGACAACCTTCCTTGCATTTATGCAGTCCACAAGAGATGTGCATACTCTTCTTTTTAGCAGAAACAATAATGAGAGCTGGGTATTGCCCTGTTCAAGGCTTCCTCTGAGACATTTTGTTCACATCTCAGCGCAGACTGACTCCAGTCCCATGGGTGTGCATACTAACACCTACCTCTGCTATCTCCCCTCTTTACCCTTTTTTCCCTTCTTTCCCATCCTCTCCTTCAAACACATTCCTCCTTAGAGCTGTTGTACTTAGAGGTGCAGCCTAACCCACAGAGATTAATTTAATTTAGCATTGCTAAATGACTAAAATGTTACTTTTTTTTTTTTTTTTCCCCCAATGCTTTGCTTTAAAAAAAGTAGGGAAAACAAATATTGATTTTTAATTTGAATTGGCTGCAAGATCTACAGTTTCCTCTGGTCAATTGTTAACTAGGGTCCTACCTATCTATTAAGTATTATATTTGGAGATAATGAGGGAATGCTTTGTGATATTTTTTCATTGCTGTCAGCCATCATGATTATTTAAATCTAATTTCAAAATAAATAAATGAGTGCAGTCTTTGTGTCCTTACTCAGGCAGCAGATCACTGCTAGCCTGTGTGCAGGCTTTGGAACCTCCATATGGTGAAACTAGAGAAAAGTAGGGGCCTAAGTTCCAGTCATTATACTCTTGAATGAAGTCTTTCAGCTTCTCCTTTAGGAATCTGACATTCATTTCCATGCCAGCCTGACAGTTTGTAATCTCAGTATGACCCATTTATTACAGACAGCACTCGTGCAATACCTAGGTACCATAATGAGTGAATTTATTGCAAAAATTTATTAATAGGCATACACTTAAGACAGAGACAAATTAAAAAAAAAAAAAAAGAGACTTTATGGGAACTGTGTCTTGAAACACATAATCAAGTAACTTGAAAATTTATTTTAAGATTGCCCAGAATTAGTTTCCAGTATAGAAAAGTTCATTCCTCTAAGGGAAGTTTAGCAGTTTAAACATGTTTTATTTAAGGTGTGAAAACAAACAAACAAAAGTGTGTACCTCAAGAGTGAGCACTCTTGGAAACAACATTGAAGACTTAAAAAAGAGGTAAGAAAGGAAGCAGTACAACAATAAAAGTAGTACTGTTCTTGCTAAGCTTAAATTTGGTCTTCTTGTGTTACAGTAAAAATAAAATGTCCTCAGATGTATTGGCCTAACATTGTACAATATGTTCTCGGGTCGATCTGAGGAATATTTGGGCATTCAGCATGCACATTTGTGTATTGTGGAACATCAATAAAAAGTAAATGAATGAATACATAATGCTACATATAATTATTACACTATACCTCTGAATATCAAGCAAGTGGTGCTTATCTAAATGAACAAAAGATCTGTATTGAACGCTATCTGGAAACTATTTTAATTTGCGACAAGAACTAAATAGATACAAATTAAAAAAAAAATAAATCTGAAAACATTGAGGCAAGGTGGTAGGTTCTCTGTCATTAGAGCTCCTTAAACACCATTATACAAACATCTTTTCGGGAACAGATTATATTTTCTGTCAGATTCCCTCCAGTTCCACTTATCTGTGTTAATACTTATATTTGTGTGTATGTTGTATACATATATATTGTAATGCTCCTTAGCCAAAAGGTGCATAATAAGAATGAGTGATCAAACTTTTTTTTCCAGTATAACATTTAATTTGAAGTCTTCTAGAGGCTTCAACACAACTCTTCTGATACACTTTTAAGTAAAGCCTTCACAGGGTCCTCAAGAAATGACTTCATAGATAAATGGAATTGAAAATCTGTCTTGTTCAGCTGGTAGGAGGTACTTTAGTCTTGCCTCTCCCAGAAGCTGATTTTCACTTCTAAACCCAGGAAAATAAATCTAATATGCAGTAACATTTATCTGAACGTAAACATCAAAGCAGAAAGTTTGACAAATATAGACAAGCAAATTAATCCAGAAAAGATGTAGAACAGTGTCAGTACTTGCTAGAAAACACGGTCTCCCAGGAGATCTGAAAGCTCCTTTCTCTTACCTGAGCTAACCCCGTAAGTGGAGGAGGTGTGAGGGATCAAGAGCAGCTTTGTGGATCAGCTAACAGACCCGCTGCTAGCCAAGTAAAAATAATGAATGAGAACACATGAAAAAGTCAGTTAACTTTTCTGTATACTGAATTTTGGAGATGAGCTTTTACTTAGAATTCTACCAAAATAACAAAATGAGCTTATGGAGGGAATGCTCAGTTCATCATGGTTTACCAGAGCCCATTTGGTAACAGCTAAACAATGCATGCAAATTTGGAAAGGTCCAGACAGTTTCAGTCAAAATTCATTCTATGTCTCAAGCTTTGAGGAGAAATGCCAAAAAAAACCCCATATCCAGCACATGAATTACCCATTATCTATGTACAATACATGGTTCATTGACTGACTTATCACTCTGAGAAAGAAATCCATCTGTGGAGTGTAAATTACTAAGCTGAAACTTCCATGCTAGTAGCTTTTAATGCACTTTGTTTCAGGAATGCTGACAAAAAAATCCAGGGTGATGCATCTTCTTTTACTGCAAAATATGCGTTACAATTTAGAAATATTGATGAAAAGTGAAAATCAATTTCTTCTGTCATACCTTCGTGCAGAGACCATTTGGAAGGTGATATGCTGATCTTCCAACTGCTCTTACATTTTGCAGCACTCTTGTGGTTTAACCCAGTAGGTCACTAAACATCACACAGCCATTTGCTCACTATGGCCCAGTGACATGGCGGAGAGAATCAGAAAAAAAAAAAATTAAAACTCGTGGGCTGAGATAAAGACAGTTTACTAGGACAGAAAAGGAAGGGAAAAATAATAATAAAGACAAAAGAATATATAAAATGAGTAATGCACATTGCAATTGTTCACCACCCGCTGACCGATGCCCAGCTGGTCCCTGAGCAGTGATCCAAGCCCCAGCCAACTCCCCCAGGGTTTTTTTGTTCATCATGACATCATATGGTGTGGAATATCCCACTGGGCAGCTTCTTGTGCCCTCCCAGCCTCCTGGGCCTGTCAGGGCAGTATGAGAAGCTGAGAAGTCCTTGACTTAGTATAAACACTACTTAGTAACAACTAAGACTGTCGGTGTATTATCAATATATTCTCATCCAAAATCCAGAACACAGCACTACACCAGCTGCTAGGAAGAAAATTAACTATTCCAGCCAAACCAGGACAAAGACCTATGGAAAAAACAAGTAGGTAAACCAAAATGGTCGAAGAGGAAAAAAAGAAAATAAATACGTTTAATGATACATGCTTCCAGTGCCACTATATGCATCTCCAGCAAGAAATCTGGCATATTCTTTTTATTTGGTGCCAGATCCATCATCCACTTAAGTGAAGATATAGGCTATTACTGGCTTCAGTAGGAGTTGGAACAAGCCTCCAAATTGCAACTGTCAGGGTCTTTCTTGCTTCATGATATTGGATATCAGCACGTATTAAACAGATACTGCATTTTGAGGGCATTTTTACAGCATGCAGATAATAATAGATTACAGAGTGCTCATTGAATAGTGCAGTGTTGCCCTATAATTGCATGTTGTGCAGAACATTTGAAGAACTTTAAGAGTACTGGAAATTTAATCCCAAAGGATTCACAAAAATATGTAAAGAAGTGTACTGTGGCTAGATAGATGTAAAGGGGGCCTAATATCAGTGGGTGAATAAATGGTGAAGTCTCATCTAATATTATCCATTTTAAGAAACAGCTTATTTTGTGAAAATACAAATTTTTCATTGCCTATTTTTAATTGGGTGAAATTCAACAATCTGTTTTCTTTGGATGTATTTGGGTTTGACTGCTTTAAGAAAATGCAAAATGTTTCATACCTGGTTTCAAGATGGAACAGTTCAACTTTCCATTTTAAAGTTGCACAAAATCCCCAAATAATAGAGATGGAGTAGAAGAGGTTGAAACACACACATGCATCATCTGCCTTTGATCATTTTTCAGCTTTACACAAGAAAGCATCAAAAATAAAATAAACTCAATCAATTTCCCTTCCTTGTTTTTAATCTATTTATTTTTCATCCCACAATCTAAAGCTGTCTTTCTTGTCTTCTTTAAAGTTCTACTCATATACATGTAGGAAGAAAAAAAGTTAATTCAGACATTTAAAAAGATAAATACTACAGTATTTCACTGTTGCAGTGTCACTTAATGCCCATCTCCTCGATGATACATATCAAATATGTGCAAAAGCAGGTGACCTGGCCTTTTACTGTTTGCGGCTGAAGTGCCCCAGTAAAAATTCCAGAGAGCCCACTAGGACTCCCCAGATTAGACCCAATCCTGGGCTCACTTCTCTCTGCATCTCTCTGCTGCACAGCCACACTCTGCACTCAACCTCATCCACCTCTTCTTAAAGATTTTTTTTTTTTTTTTTTATAGTTTACTTTCCCAAAGTTACAGATTTTTATTTGCTATTTGTTTATCTTCAGGCAGCAGCAAACGCAGCTGGACTCCCACACTGATCCAGATACCAGATAGATTTAAACAAGGCACTGTTTACAGTAGAGGAAAGACATGAAGATTTGCTCAGCACTCCTGGTTCATTTGAACATGCAACTGTACAAGCTGCTACATAAGATCTCATAGCTTAAGGTACTAAGGTTCAAGATTAGTAGCTATAGTCTCACTTTTTATTAGCTTTCATTCTGCTTGCAACCATTTCTTGGAGCTCCCTTCATTGCTCTCCCATAAGTGCTTTCTAATATCCAAAAGGTTTTTTATGCAACTCTTAAAACATATCCACTGCCTCTCTTACTAGTATCTCTCTTCCTAAAGTATAATATTCTACACATTTGCCAACCTCAGCTCCCAAAATGTATCTTAAAATTTCTATACTATTTAGCAAACACATAAAGAATAAGATTACTAGAACTATGCTTCTTCCAGTTAGATTAAAAACCATGAATATAACACAGTGAAGTTGCTCTTTCAAATAGTCTTTTTGAAGATGCTCAGGGAATATTTCAATATATGCCCCAGAGTCATGGAGACAGGTTTCTTACAGCACTGTCCAAAAAGTCTTTGGCTCCTCAGGGTACTTCACATACTGGGGTCACAGCAGCATAAAAACTACTCCAAGAAAAGGGCTTCCTCGGGGGCACTGCGTGTGTGTGTTTGGAGTGGGGGAGGAAGATGCAGTTTTCCAGTGTTTAGAACAACACCATATTAACCATGCTTACTATTTCCAGGTGTGACAGAACACAAACCCAAGGAAATTCCTCTTAAACAAGGTCCTGTGACATGCAGTGCAATTGGGAGAAAGAACCAACAAATTAAAGACAGACTCAAGACCTGTCATACACTTACATTAAAAATGCTTTTTAATAAAGAATATAGAAAGGGAAAGCATGCCCAAAAAGATGGTTGGATCTTGAAGGATTTATTTTGCTTCTCTTTCCTCCTCTCTCATATTTACTGTGCTTTGCTCAAGTTTGTCTGATTTATTGTCCCATTTGGACAGTAATATAGGGTCATTGGTTTGAAGGGTTTTCATTATTATTTTGTTTTATTTTTGTATTTCCCCTCACAAGCCTAATTAACTCCAGCTTTGTTAGAAAGCTGGCTGTATGTACAAACTAGGTTACAAACACTTTAATAAGCAGTCACTGGCTTCATGTGGTATTTATCTAAAATGCTAACTTATATAATAGATGTGCATATTTTGATAGCACAGAATAACATGTGCTTTGGACAAAACAAAGGATTACTCAGAGAAGCTATGAAAACATTCCATTTATATTCTTGTTTATAACTATTTAGATCATATATAATAAACTGTCCTCTTTTTCCCCTGGTCATGGATACTAATTTGTCTTTCCTCATGTTAGCTAATCCGTGTCAAAAAAAGTTACAGAGCTCCAGCTTCTAAATCATATTTCTGGTTATGATTCTTGAAAAGAGGAGCAAGCGGACTCAGGAGTTGGTACAGAAGGGGAAAAAATGTTAAGAATTAAAAGCAGAGTGGAATTTCTTTACTGGAGAAAGGTTTGAATGTCAATTTGGAAGATCACAAAGACAAAACAAATGGAGGTCTTAAAATTTTGAGGAATATAAAGTGCGAGAATGAGAGAAACAGCAAAATATTGAGAGATACAGCCATGTCATTCAGGAACAATAAAACTCTGCAAATAAAAATATAAAATTAATAAAACTGTGCTTAAAACACTAGACTCTCATAAAAACTTTTTAAAATGCACAGTGTCTCTGACCTTGCTTCTGTGGTTTTCAATTTGATTTTGTACCTCAAATTGACACTAGAGAAGATTAGACTAATGCTTCCAAGCACAGAAACACGTTATCCCTAAGTGGAATTATTTCGAGATTTACGATTATGGGCATATTCTTTTGATACAGCTATATGAAAAACTACAAATATTAGATAATCTTTGTTATTAAAATGCTAATATTTAAGTACTGCATTTCCGTGAAAAATACATGTAATTTATAGAGAGTTAATTCCCAAACTTGAATAAACCGTATCTACAAGATAGGTCATGGACTCCATTCCTCAGATGCAGTTCTCCTCCATTTAAGTAAATAAGCTCTGTTTAAATCAGGGCATTATGCCTGTGAACAAGGCATGCACAGCACTACCCAGTACATACTCTGTGTGGAGCAACTCACTAATGGATTTTTCAATATCATGGGTCACGGATGAACTGAATTCCATGTCCCTGTGCAATCTTTTTATTATTATGAATCATATTATGCAGCTGATTTTTAAAACTGCTTGGAAATCGATGGTATGATACAGCCTTAAGTATTCCATTTGATGCAGCTACAGAGATGGATTAAATGGGTTAAAAAAGGCGAAAACCACACCACAGCTGGTAGGCTCCAAATAGACTAAAACAAGAATTGTCTCACCCAATGATTTCTGTAAGTAAAAGTTGAGGTAGGTTTTCTCCTGCCTCTCCAAGGGAGCACAGTACATGGCAAAAACGCCAGAGCTCTTCTCCCTCTAGCTGTTAAATGGTTTGAGCAAGGAGAAACTGAAGCCTTGTCCCAGCGGCCCACAGGCACTGCTGCATGCCCATGTCCTGGGCACAACCTTCTAAAACAAGGACTGTCTTTCTTATCACCCCATCTCTACATCAAGAGATGCCACAGGCCAGTCTCTGCTAGTTTTTATGCAGAAAATAAGCATGATTATCCCTTTTCTGCTCAGCACTTCTGTAGCCAGAAGCTTTCACACAACTGAGAAATACCTAGGACCCAGAAATTTAGGAAATCTTTGAATATGTGGCACTCACTGGTACAGAATCAACAGGAATGAAATCATCTTTCAGCCACTTCAGACACAGAAGACTGAAAACGACCAAGAAGTGTTTCCTCTACAAGTAGGAAAATGACTGAAGATCATGGATAGGGGCATGAATTTTCAGTTCATACACTTTTTCAGTGCAGGTTTGCAAACTTCAATAAAAAACTTGAGTATGCTTTCAGGGGTTAGTCATTTACAACAAAAAGACAACCCAAATAATACAATTTTGCTGTAAAGGTCATAAATTGCAGATCAGTTACTAGACATGCATCTAGCAGAATCCAATTTTTTTAATCACTCAAGTGGGGTAATTTATATTCTAAGAGGGCAAAATATACATAGTGTACTACCTTATCCTCTCAGACTAATTTTAAATATGGCCTAGTTTATTACCCTTCCTAGTAAATTGTCAAGACTGATGATGAGACTGCAGTGTTTATTCTAGACTCACTTCCCTCACATTTCTTCAAGTAAATTAACCCCAGTGCCATATGGGGAACACAATTCCAGAATCCAAAACCTGATCACATCAGTTTCATTCTCCTGTCATCCATATAACTGCAGGTCAAGCTCAAAGGGACATTAATTTTTACAGATAAGATCAGATTTAGCATATACAATTCAATGAAAATAAAGCTAATTTACAATCCTTATGTAAGTAGCAGAAGATTTGGTTGTTGATGGTTGGTGGGGTTTTTTTTGGGGGGGCGGCTAGACATGGAAGAGTCTACATCATGAGTGGAAAAAGAAAAGCACCAATGTAAGCTAAAATAATTTTTTCCACCATGCCCTTGTATGGTTCCTCTCTGATTAGGACAAGTTTCTTTTTAATATAGGTGCTTAGTAACAGAAAAGAATTTGTAATAAGATTTCTTGTAGATGAAGCATCCGCTTTTTCCTTTCAGGAAGCAACATTTTCTTTTACCCAGCACACATTTTAATTGCTTAAGATGCAATTTCCCTTATGAATAATTTGAATACAGCTGACTTTTTGCCTAAGCAAATTTCCTTCAGAACTCAAACGATGTGTGCTCTGTAAAATATGGAAAACCATGTGCCAGGGTAGCAGAAGCAAAGTGATAGAAGTATAGCATTAATTTTAACGTCATTTAAGAAATCACCAAGGATCATATTCTGTCAGTGACACGTGCCTCTGACCAGAGGTGCAGCCTACATTTTAGTTCAAAGTCACAAAGCTATTCTTCACAAAGCTCTGTTCACATCATCCTACTTAATGCTAACTTTGCCATTACAGACCCTCTGTCAGTGTCAGTAGCTCATAACAGCTCTGCAAAAAATCCACTGCAAAGCGGAGTTTGGCTATAAAGCTCCATTTCTCCATCAGAGAATCTGTTACTATCTTTCCCTCATATACTGCCCTCATGGGGCCTTATGCTACTGACATAATATGAATAACTTATTGAAGTCACAATGTCCTGCAGTGGGAAAGCAAGCCTTAGCAGCTAGAATTAAAATTATTCTATTTTCTTTTGACTAAAACATAATAAAGCAGAAAAAAAAAAAAAGATTAAAAAATAAAGAAGCAGTATTTTCTAGTGCAAGTAGCAGGTATGAATTTTCAATAAATCATGCAAGAAACTTAGATATTATCTGAGAGTCATAGATAACTTACAATAACTAAAAATTAGATCACCATCTTCCATTAACAGAACCAAGCCTTATATAAATGGTGGTTTTAATGATACCAGAGGGCCAAAACAGGACTAATAAAACAGCTTTGTTGATATTGTCATTCTATATAATTTGGAAATGCATTAACTGGTCCTGAAAACACACTTGATGAATACTTTGCAGAAGCTGTATTAGCTGCCTAGTCTAATAAATAAATTGAAATATTACTTATTCTTTCTTTAGAAGGGGGCTTTGTTATTTATTTTAACACTGGAATTACTTCACTAAGAGGAACTTCATTTTACAAGGTATTTGTTGGAAAGATTTGTCTCCTAAGGGAAATAATCTAGCTACTTCTGCACCAAGATGAACTACGTTAGCTGATGAGTAACCACTAACCATAACTAATTCACTAATTTCAATTTGAATTTTCACTTGCCTGTAGCAGCTAAGCCATCTGTCAAAAAAAAAAAAAAAAAATTGTTTGTATTATTATCTTTTAAAATTAACAGAAGTAAACACTCTATCTATGCCTGTTTAGGAGTAAGACAGTGTGCAACTAAATTGTACCGGTGAGTCAGAAGAAACAAAATTCAGTAGTTTCTGATGTCTCTTCCAGATGCCTGATATGAGATTTTAGTTCAGAGGACCAGATACATATACACACTACTTCTGGCAGATGAACACATATTCCATGAAGTCGATCCTCAACATGTTTCACACTATTCAGCTTTTTTTTTAATCAGTTCCCTCTAAAATCAGCTAAATCTGTTAGAATCCTATAAAAAACTCTATTTTATAACAATGACTTATAATCAATGTATGGTTCAGTACAACAGATCTTGATTAATAGAATAAATCCAGAAAAAAAAAATCTGCTTTGACACATTAAATAGGCTTGCTGGTTAAAGAGGAATACCTCATTCCTTTAGCAAATAAGAAAACACTTGTAAGAATATGGTCCCTTCAACTTTATTATTTTAAGTCACTTAAAACTCACATATCACTGACCAGGCTGAGCGTTTTCCTATGACTGATGAGACAACAGGCTCTTTTTGAGTTTGTGTGATACATACTATTTAAGACAAAAAGAAAAAGAAAAAAAAAACCAAAAACAAGCCCCCAAACAAAAACCACACCACTCTTCCTGCCCTTCTATTACTCTAGTGACACTGTGCTCCTTACAGAGTTGTGGGATTTCAAAGAAATCTACATTAACACTTGGAAAATGTTTCCCCTCTGGAGAAAAGCACTAATTAATTCATTAGTGATGAAATGTATTAGTGATGAAAAATGTCTACATATTCAGGTCTATCTTCTGATTAGGGAAATCTTCTCTGGGTGTTGGAGAGCAAACTATTCCCAGAAATTAATACATAAAAGCAACTCTGTCAGGAAGAAGTTTAGTAAAACTCTGAGGGAGAAAAATTAAATGAATTCCTCAACCATTTCTTAGTGTAGACAGTTTTCAATATTTAATGGGCACACACAAGTTGAAAAGAGGACATAACCTCTTTTTCTTTCTTTGTCCTTTAAGATTGTAGTGATGAGGTCTTTCTCCTTTATTTTTACCGAAGACTTACGAAACAAGTATCTACTACCATCTTGCATCTATAAATATACCTATTTAGAACAAAAATATCCCAGATCTATCATTGAGGTTGATAACACCTAAATATAAGCAGCCATATTTACATTTAGGGTGTACATGGTTAGGGAATGACCACGGAAATAGTGGGAAACTGATCAAGTTTAGTGGTTTTTAACCTTTTATAGCTTGAGGGCCCTAACAAACGTCTATTAAAGGAACAGACCCCCAGTAAACGCATTACAGGAAAATATATCCAGTATTAATTTGACTTGATGGAGTTGGACACAGTGTGGAAGTCATCAGAAATCACCCGAATAATCACCAGGGAAAAAAAACCCTTGAGAAGAGTCACCTGAAAACAGACTCCTAGGAAACAAATCCTGTACCGAGAAATTCTAGTCCAAGAGTTGTCAGTTTAGCTGCTAGGCTACATGGAGCAACAGCAGCCTCCACGGATATCACAAGTCTCACAGCCCAGGCTAAAGAGTTCAACCCTCAATACCATGCCTGAGAGGCACGAGAGTAGATAAACCCATCATCCGGGACTCCCGAAGCCCTAATGCTCCAACAATTTCATGGAGATGCAAGATCACACATAATAGCTTATGTCAGGCTGAGCAGCTTGTTTTCCTGCTTTAATGAGATAAAGTAAGTATAATTTAACTTTATCACCTCATAAATCCAAAGAAAATTTCACTGAATTCTCCAAGGGGGAAGCTCTTCACCAGTATAAAATATATCACACTTGTGGTTATTTAGGACTATCTTATTCTTTTTCTACTTTACAGAACAAACTGACTCCTCTAATGTACACTAGAGCTGAGAAACTCTGCCCAGTATGTGTGTTTCTCTATAAAATTAGATCAATAAGTGGGGGCCTCCAGTCACTAAGGTGTTATCCAGGCACCATTATTTGTATTGCTTTGTTTCTTTATGTTAATATTTTTATCACTGAAGAGTATTTTATGGTCTGACATGCTGGGCAACTCGCAACGTTGCAGGGGAAGCTTGCATGGCACAGTCACATCATGGAACAAAAGGTAACAAATGGTCTGTTGGGCAAAATCGCAACTATACATCCTCTGGGTGCTCCTAGCCAGACCTACTGGAGAAAAAATACATGCTCCTTAAAACATGTCTGTAAGATGCTTTAGTCTACAATATGGACAAGCTAAACGCATACACAAAGACCTTTCTGGAAACCTACAGGATAAGGCACTGTTACACAGCAATATTTTCCTACAGCAACTTAACTCCCCACCCCCACCCCCCACCCACTTTCAAGCTGAGCTATGCTTTCTCTTCCCATTGACTGGCTTTTTCAGAGATATACTCTACTGTTGAGTTATCACAGACTTTGGCTTTGTGAAGCTGCTGTTTGCAGTAAGACCACCTTTATCAAATAGTAAAACGTGCTGGAAGTGGAAGCAAAACTACCCGACCTTGTGAAAGAGCAGGGCAGAGGACACTTCCAGTGGTGCTCCTTGCAGAAGTGCTCCCACTTCAGGATGAGAAATGACACACAAAGTTGCTTGGGTATTATTCCATAACTTTCTGTTCTATGTCTGAGACTGAAGAAGTAGCCTCTTCCTCTTGTAATGCGAGTACAAATATATTGGTAGGAGACAGGTGCAAGTTTACCTCATGACAATTTATGTGTTCCCATAGCTTTAGCACACTCTAGTAAATGCTCATTACAAGGAAAAGTAACAAAAAACGGAGCAGACCTTGAACTGCCAGTGATGTTAGAGCATTGGGCAAAAAATAAATGATGCACATAAAGGCATAAGCTATTTCTTTTTATGTGCTAATGAGAACAATGATTGGAATGAGCACAAATTTGAGAAATACCTTTCCTAACTGGAAAGAGGCTAAAGTTGAACAACAAAGTGACAGGGTGCTGACATCTTATTGGTAATTTGTATTAATTCTGAAGAAAAATTTATATGTTAGGAAAAAGGTCTACTGGAATGGCAAAAATAAGAAATGAAAGCCAAGAGCCAATACATGGGTATTGAAATATGAAATACAGTAAAATCCAATATAAAGCAAATAAACATATTTAATAAGAAATATTATATTTTCCTCTGTAGAATCAGAGCAATAAATTACATAAATCTGAGACCAGCTAGAAACTAGAGTTTGTTCAGAAATGTTGCAATAAAATAACAGGCAAATACTGATAATTACACAAATCAAGATACTAACCTTGATCAGGAAATACGTATCAATTACAGAAAGCTGACATTGACATATCAGAGGTGAAAGAGATCGGCAGGTAGTCCAAGTAGTGTGACTTACCACAAGTTCCAAAAATTACTAAACACTCAGCAAAGATAATATACGTAAGACCCTATGAGCCTAGCCCAGGTAGTATTCTCCTGCTATCATTACCATTTCTATCAGAGAAAGAATTTCTATTACAGCAACAAATGCCTCCTGGAACTAATTGGCACTCATTGGCAATCTTAGCACAGAGGCTAATGAAGTACCATTTGAGCCTGAGAGTTTCTGAAGAGGTGATCTCTCCAGCTCAGAACTGAGACTCGGTAATGAGGTAGGATAAGGATGATTCCTCTGCTAATGCTCATCAAAAAAAAAAAAAAAAAAAAGATTCATCCATATGCTTAAGGAATTCAAGATGTCCCTGTATAGAAAAAGTATTAACACTGTTTTCACTGCTCACAGGCAGAAGGACCACAAAAAAAGTTTGCAATATAATTCTTTTGTTCTCTACTCCACCCAGTTCCCTCCCTCCTCATGTATTTCATTGCTCAGAAAAAGCTATTTTGGATCAAGTGGGGAATATGATTCAACAGTGGTAACAGAAAAGGACTGATCTCTGGAAGTCATCACTGATATTATACCCTAAAAGTATAGTGTCTTTCCAAATCTAAAGCACAGTTTGAAAGACTGTCAACTGCATTGTATCTGCTAAATCTTGAGATACAATTTACCCAAATAGAACGGTTCTTACTGCAGAGTCTTTCCCCACTCAATCAAGCTGCTGTTTGGAAAGAAAAAGCACAACATAACAAATAAATATACTAGTAGCTTTATCAAGCAACTCTGTATATTCTTATTTTTATTATGCAGAGTGCAGATAAGTACATATCAGTTCAAGATGGCAGGCACCTTTAACATGAAGAGAAGACCTTAAAGGGTGGACCACAGTTTTTGCCTACACAACATGTTGAAGTGCTCACAATACTGGAGAAAGTCTTTGACCAACAGACTCACAATGGGCTTAAGCAAGAGCTCATCAGAAAAAGGCGTATATAAAGTGTATTCTCGAACATGAGGTTATTACTACAGTTCATCTGCTTCTTAAGTTAAGTTTTCTCAAACATTACAGTTCATTCTGGCCATCAGTTAGCTGGAAAAAAAATACAATTAGACACTTAATATTGTTATTTTGGATAACCCCAAGCACATTTACTGCTGTACTGCTTTTCCTTTAGTATTGGTCTGAGATTAGGCACTTCTAGGCAACCCGATGTTAAAACATACCTCTGTTGCTGTGAATTACTGTTGCAAGGAATAACAGATATGTTAAGTGTTAAACACAATTCCTTTTATTTTTTCCCCTATCCATTAAAAAAAATGTCCAGTAGAGATTCAATAAAGAGCAGGTTAGAAGCATACATACGTAAGTCTCCCTGAAAAGATGTCAAAGCATTTGTCATCCAAGTAGATAAAGGGCAGACCTCCAAACTAAAACATTTTGGAGACACACTGAATAAGTGTCATTTGCCCAAAGCCAAATTGTCATTTTGGCACATGTGGATCCATGACTGAAGGGTGAGAACTCTGTGCCAGTGCGTGTTTCAGCTTCTGACATAGGAACTTTATGCCCCCTTCTCCTGAGATACTGTGCAACTCTACAGCTTATGTAGTCTCATTGACAAGCTTTTCATGGCAATTACAACTATGATTTAGGTATGTGGACTGCTAATCTGTTGTCTACATCAAACACAAAAGCAAGTCAAAACTTCTCTGAAGTTTTCTTCTTTGAGAAATGCTCTGAATCTCTGGAATTTTGTGTCCCTTTGTGCTTGCTTTGACAGCAAAGATAATTACAAGTATTTCTGACTTGAGAGATAGTTACATTTAGTTAATAATTTATCATACTTTTATTACTAACCAGCAGACTTCAAGATGAAATACCACTTAAATAAAAGTTCCAGCTCTAAATTTGCCTCCTGATAAAATTCTGTGGTTTTGGTTTGGTTTTGGGTTTGTTTGGTTTGTTTTAGGGTTTTGTGTGTTTGTTTGTTTTTTGCTTGTGGGTTTGTTGTTGGTTTGGTTTTGGTTTTTATTATTATTATTATTTGTTTGTTTGTGTGTTGTTTTTTTTAATGTGTTATTCTTGCTAACTATTTTGAAATAACCCTCTGAAAAATCAAGAGATTTATAATTTGCAGATATTGGGCCTTTAGCTTTATTTGTCCAGTTCTTTAATTCAACCAATGCACTTATCTCAAAATCTTTTAATTCTATTTAATAAAGACATTAAGTCCTAGACAACAGAGATCATCTATTATTTTTCTCTCTTGAATTTCACTCTCTCCTTTTTGTTGCTTTTAGCATCTTTTACGCTACCTCTAGACAGAGGTATGTTTGAGTTTGCAGTCCATCAGTACCATTTCCAGAATCAGATAAGAGTAATCACAAGATTACATATACATCTTGGCTAGAAAAGCTGAAGACTCCCTGGTAGTAATGTCTCAGCAACTCAGTTATGCCATATCAGTTGGTCTAACTACATGCCTTCATATTAGTAATCATACCATACCAGATTTCTTCACAAAGACAAGAGGCAAGGATTTTTGCCAAGAGTACCTTCCTACAAGAAACTGAATTTTATTATAGGGAATTTTAGTCCACATATATCTATAGCACAAATGAAATTGCCAGTGTTCAATCTTCAGCATACATAAGATCTGCAAAAGGTCACCACTTCTTTACTATCACTCAGAACATATGCTCTTTAATAGACTGTTAATATACATAAAATTTTCAGAATGTGAAAATACATGCAAAACAGAACTGAAATCAGTACTGAAGGGGAAGGGAGATGGTATGTGTGTGAAATTAATAATCTATATAAAGTCTTGAACATTTTTGCTATAGTGAAACACAAGCAAATTAATATGTTCTGAGTTCTCGTCCTAGCCTAGTCAAGGGTGACAATACTTACTCATGCTCCATGGAATACATTTGCCACCAATATAAATGGATGAATTTTGGTGATTAGTTAATATGTATAAACTCTTACAAATAACATGCTATAAGGAAGATAGCCCCCATTGCATGAAAATTCCAGAGTAGCCAAAGCATTTAAGCTTCTCCTTTCTTAGATTATCTTCTAATCATCATCTAGGATTCGCTTAAGCAACTCCAAGTAAACTATGCTTACTTGCATTTTATTTCTAACTTAGTAATTTGGTTTAGCTTTGTACAGGAAAAGTTGGATTTTTCCTATACTGTGGCATTGCTTCAAGTCTATATAGATCTAATAATATTTGTTAACATCTTGAGGTAATGAAAGTCCTTCTCTACATAACAGGCAATATCTACCACAATTTTTATGATAGCAACAAATTTGTGTTTCTAATGTCAGAATCTCTTCTAGCTCAACCTCCTTACTATCTTCCTATGTCCAGAGGAATCGATGTATTTGTGCTAAAGGAAAGGTTGATCCCACTGTGGATGGGTCATTTCATCCCCTCTTGACCATCTTCTACCCAATCCATACCCTGTTGGAGGAACACAGATGTACTTATCTGAAGAACTCTTCTTCCCGAGTATGGTACATATCTGTTACTCTGTCTCCCCTTTCCTATTTGTTTTGGTAACTTCAGATTTTAAATACAGCTCCAGAGCTTGATGTCAATACCAACTCGTGTGTACTGCAAGTTCAAGGCAACTTTAAAATGATACACAGCAATGTACGTAGTTTAGCAAAGTATATCACATATATATGTGCACACGTATAATATATACATGCGCTTACAGAACACATCTGTAGTATATTTTAAATACACTAGCAGAGGCACTCAACATTTGATATAAGAAAATTTTTAACGCCTATCATCTCAGTGTCTTGAAAAAGTACCTAGTTGAATTATCTGTAACTTACTTTCTTAGTAACAGAATTCTTATATGTAATTTCTGTCTATTATGGTGATGTCTTATGGGAAAATCTGTTCTTAAAATACATCTCACTTAAGAATAATGTAGTTATTGCATTCATAGCTTACTGAAAAGACAATCTGTCATTGAGATCAAGTATCTTCAGAAGTGTTAAGTCTTTCCATCTTGCGTATAGTCAGATTGAAACACAATTTTTGAACGGAAAACAAAATACAGGTTATAAACAAACAAGAGCTAGGATAAAGTTTGATGTGGACAGGATATTACCCTGAAGGGAATTATGTTCTAATACCAACTAAGATAGGAGGAACCAACCTGATCACACTTGCAGATTTGTTCCAATTTAAATATAAATGGAATTGTTGGGAGGTTATGGAAAGTTATCTATTAGTTACATATAATCATGTTATTAGCTTTTATGAAATAGATTCACAATACCTTTCTGACCCTTAAAATCTCTTCTTTTATGATTTTTATAACAAGAACTCTTCTGCTCTTAAGATGGCTGTTCTTTCTTTTGATATGAAGTTCTAATCATACATGGAACATGAAGTGATTGACAGATACTAACTAATATTATCTTACTCATAAGAAATTACTTTCTGATTAATATCTGCTGCTTCAATATACACACAAGAATTTATGAAATTCATTGATTATTCAGGCTCTGGTCATAACAGACTGTGTTCCAGACAGACAGCAGCAGCTTATCTAAGATTCAGCATCAGCTGCAAGAGTACAGAAAGTACTATACTTAGGAGAATAGAATTCAAAGTAATAAAAAAAGAAAATGAACCAGCTATCCAGCTAACCCCCCAGCCCTTTATATTCAGCAAACTGCATAAATGGGAACTGGGGAGGGGCAGGCATTTGTGTCATTTTTAAACATTGCTGTAGGTGTAGATGACTCAGGCCACAAAATAGTGTAATATTAAATAATTACATTAAATTTAATCAACATACTGAAAAACTTGGGTTCATTTTATAAGCTTATACCTCTATATACGTCTTACACTTTGTTGCCAAAAAATCACCATCACGTAAGAGCAAATGCAATTTTTTTCAATATCTGTTCACTATTGACAGACATTTCTGAAAGACATCGTTCTGACATTGACAAATGTATAAACTATCATTCATCTGTAAATGACTCTCATTACTACCTTTGATATATATATATATATATATGTATGTTGTTTCTGCTCTTCTCATACTGGAAGCCAACAATCTAAGCTGTCACATTTCACCTACAACATGGTGTAGGTTGACTAGCAGCAGCGGGACATGGAATCAGAACGCAATGACCACAATGGCACAAAGCCTTTATCAATACAGGGCGGTTTACATTGTAAGTCTATCATTCTGGTTATTTAGAAGCTTCTCTACTAGAAGAAAAATCCTTACTCTTCTTCCCAGGAAACAAGTATAACCACAGTAGAAGGCAGACTTTCAATACCCAGCAAACAAGATCTTTATTTCATCCAAGTACAACCTTTGGTGTAGAACACACATTAACAAGGGTCCCGCAAATTTAATTTGAGATTCTTTACTGCAGCATGTGGGTAGAGAAAATAACAAATCTGATAGCGATTAGGAAGCAAGATATTCCACAGAGGTCTGACAGCAATTTAACAAGCAGCAGCATTCTTTACTGTTATCACTTTCATCATCCTAAACCTTCTTACTGGCTGTCTACCAGGTGCTGGCCACTTATCTTACCCCTAAAGAGCCAGGCATCCAAATATCTTAGAAAGTTCTATTAATCTTTCATTTTTTAAAGTCTCCGTTTCCCTGATGTCAAGCCTACTTCCCCCACCTGACTAGGAAAATCCTTATAGCAGCAAACTAGCAGAAACTTGCATGGAGCTCAGCCTCCTCCTCATAACTGACAGCACAACAGCCTTCTACCCACTTACTCTCTTTTCTTCGAGACAGACAAAAAGGAAGGAAACTTCATCGGGAGGTAGCAGTTTAGAAACGTGACATTTCACTGCTTGATGCTCACTTTCATCAACAATAAGCTCTTGAATTTAATACCAAAAAATAATGAAGAATAGCGAAATCAAAACTGACACTGTGTGTCTGCTTAGGCTCACTACTATACACTACCACAGAGTACAATAATTTCATCCTTTTTTTAAAGCATTTTACTACGGAATGAAAAGTACCTTTAGCTATAGCTACTCATTGCCTATAGGAGGCAAGTCAATCTTTAAAAAGGAAGATTCAAACACGTTTCTGATGCAGTAATCCATATCTTCCTAAGTTATATGTTAGTGTACCCTACAACATTAAGTAAACCAGAGGGGAAAATTCATATTGTGACATGCTGCAACAAATCACACCACCCAGATATAATCACATGAAAGAAATCACAGTGACTTTTAGAAATGTATTTTCTGTTTGATAATTTTAAAAAGTGCACTGAGGCTACCAAATAAATTCTGTTCGAAGCTCTTCAAGGCTTATAGAGGATGAACTATTTCAGGTTTTAGCTTTGTGTTATTTTTATTACTCCTTCTCCATTCTTTTTTCATTTCATTCTCCAATAAAGAGCTAAAAGCTGTGGGAAAATGAAAGAAGATATTTTTCCACTTACTACGGGTGTTTGTACGTATTGCTACACTTATACACACTTAACTACAGATAAGCATGTTTTTCATCCATCCCACACCAGTTACTGTTGTTTTCCTCTATTTATATGTCTGAATGCATCAGGTAAAAACCACATATTTTTAGGCAAAGCAACAACACTATTCCAGTACAGCAAACGGCTAAAATATTTGTCTGGGAGTTGGGAAACCTGAGGCAGGTAGTTAGACACGGGTAATTGGACTTGGATATCTGCCAATCTAGCTTCATGCCAAGTCCACTCTATTTGCTTTTCTAAGAAAAAGGAAGTAGTCAGTGTCTTTCATTTTAACATGAAATTGTATAATAAAACTTTATCATTAAAAATGATACATTGTCACATAAAGCTTGTTTCAAAGGATTTCCGTGTCCAAAATGAAAACGTTTAAATTAAAATTTCCACCACTCCTTATCTTTTTGGAAGGCAGTGAAATAATTCCTTATGACACTACTACATAGACAAGTCAGAATACAGCACGCCTATGACATGGTATAAAAATAAGTGCAGGAGAGATTCTTAAAGAGACTTAATGGAATGGTCACTAATGTTCATAAACACTGCAAAAGAATGATGAACCACTGAGAATGCTATTTAAAAGTGAATCAGCACAGGTTCAGGTAGAATGCAAAAATATACAAAGCAAACTTCCACCAAAACCTCAGATGTTTGAGCTTGAACAGGAGAGTTTACAAGGCTCAGATATTGCACAAATTAGAACAGCAAGCTACACAGCAAAATCAGCAACAGTCCTCTTGTTGTACTGCAGCCTACTGCTGTCTTAAGATCTAGAGTAAGCTGTGGGGAAGCCAAAAATTATAATGCTGACCACATTCATCACTTCCATATAGCTGCTCTTGATTTTTAAGTGATTTTTTAGAGTATATTTTACTCAGATTCTAATTTCAGTAAAGCTAGGGTTGTGTATTGGGTTTCTCTTCACCCCCGGTTCAAGAGCCAGCTTCTATCATTCAAGACTTTTCCCACCTTCTATAGACCTCTATGGCTTTTCCTGTTTTCAACACCTTTTATGTTATTCTATTTGTTTCATGTGCATCTCTTATACAAAGGTATATTTTTTTTCTTCAGAAAACTTAAAGTTCTAGTTATTTGCCACCAAAGGAAGGAATACAAACATTGCTGTGACTGCAGTGTACACCACTTACTCTACATTGTGGTTTAGTCACAAGTGGAAATTAAAACAAAAATCTTTGGTAAAATCTTGATTACTAATATATTATTTTAATAGGAAGTTACCTCTGTCTTCATTTTCTAAATGAAATTTTCTTTCCTAGTTACACAGGTTCCAGGACAGGTATTTACTTCACCCACTGTTCATCATGGCTTATCAAACACTTCTCAATATACTGTAAGAAAGCCAAAAACTAAAACTTTCAGATAATACACAACAAGCAGCCAAGCATGAGATATCAAGGATATCAGCACTGTTTGAAGTCCCTGCAATATTGGGGGGGGGGGAACAAACTACCCAAAAAAACCTGTTTAACATATCTCCACAGACTCTAGAAAACAAAGCATACCTCAAATTAAAAAACATGACAGAAACCCACACAGAAACAAAACAATTGTTAGTATCTGTCTGGAGCAAACATTTCTGAATTCAAATTTAAGTCAATATGCTAATTCTGTGCAAGTTTACACGTTGGCAGACACAAGGTCTCTACAGTCAAGTTCTAGCAATGAACTATGATTTTTAAAGGCAGAAAATAAGCATATAAATATCTGTGATCAAATTATGAATCGGCAGGTGGTAGACAAATAATTTCTTCTGTTCATTTCCATCGTAGGTAGCTAACTGAAACCTTAAAGCCAGTTTTATCCCTTAGTTTAAGTAGTTCCTCTTCCTCCTCAGTATTTACCATTCAGAAGTAATTCTAAGTTTCATATTCTTAAACTTAAGAGAGATGTTCCATTCTCTTACTCAGCCTAGTGGAAAGGCACCATGTCAGAACAGACAGAGGATATAAAATTATTAATTTAGTGTCTATTCCTCTTGTCTTCTACCTTCCTAAGCAAAGTGATGAAAATATTTAAAGTATGATAGAGATAAGTAGCACTAAAAGATCTTGCAGAGGCTATGCAGACAGCTGCCAAGCATGACTTGTCTAATTACAATCTACAGACTAATTACAACCACACATATCTTAGTTGCAAAACAAAACAAAACAAAACAAACAACAACAACAACAAGAAAAAATCATGTCTAGTGTCAATGAAATAGTTGAAATTATGTCTCAGGCAGTGAACTTTTGGGAAAAAAAAAATAAATCAGCCAATCACAAGGGAAGTCCTTCCTTCTCTGCAACAATCTCCTAAACTGTTCAAGATCCATAAGCCATTGTGTCTCCCATATGTTCAAGTCTATTTTGGTCTTTTCAAATATGTGTGCCAGATATACTGTGTTTGTGACAATAATCAGTCAGCTGGGGCCTGAAACTGCTGGGAGCCGTAGGAACTACAGAGAACGCATGCTACATGTTTTTACTTTGGTCAAGAGAGATTTTAGGTTTTAATTTTCTCTAACTGAACTTCAGCATTCTGAATCTAAAGAATATAAAATTTCAAAGCCAAGCAGTGTTCCATATATATTTACATATGCACAGATGTGTTTCTAAGATAAATCATCCAGGAATTACACTTCAAGTTATTCATCTGCCTGGCTGTAAGTAGTTTTGCTAAGTTTTGTACCAATTTCCTTCATTTAAAAGTCACTAAAATATTTCAGAACAAATGAAAACAATTAATTAGAATGAGGTGAGATTTTCTGCAGAGTACTTAAATATTAAGAAAAATATTTTGTATCACTGTTAATGACTTCTATTCTTAAAACCTTTCTAAAGCTGAATTACATCTACACTTGCACACAAATTAATTGCCTAGAGAAAGGACTTGTGGTCTAATCTGCAATATATTAGAGGGATTCATACCTGATTGACAAATGGTGGTGCAATAGTAATATTTTCCTTTACCCGTTGGAATAATGCCAACTCAGAAGTGACAGCTATGAATTACTGGGTTTTCCTGAAGGTTAAGCCACTTAGGGAAAAAAAATATTATTTACAAGCTGTAAATCTTTTTTGCAAAACTTTCCTTCTAGGTTTAAATATTTCTAATATTGTAAGAACCACGCACAGAAAGCAAGATCATGAGTATATGATGCTGAGAAAAGAAGCCATAGCTTGCCATTATTGCAAGCACATGAACTTTGATTATACTTCTTAAAGCCATTTGTTAAAGTGTAAAACAAAGTGCAAGAGGCTGTATTAGATGCTGCATTGAGTTTTAATCAAAGGGAGAAATGATATTTCTATTTATTATTTATCTATCTTCAAACTGTGACTAATATTTCTAGTGATAATTGCTGAATTTCTGTAATGGTTAGCATTAAGTATGTTTAGATATTAATTCAATTTAGTTTTAATGAAGTGCCAATTAATTATAAAAATTCACTCATACACACACGTACAAAGCCTGCAATTCTGTTACAGTTTTTAGAAGGCAAAATCACTTCTGCTGACACATGCTTTAGCAAGTAAAATATTAATAGAGTTAATGCTGTATTGAAGAAATCCCATTTTTGCTATCATAATAATGTTATATTTCTTATTGTATTAGCTAAGTCTTTCAACATATCGGTATAGTACAATCACACAATACTAAATTGTAAAAGAACTGTTAGATAAAAAATTAGTAGGTACAAAAATATAAAGGACAATCTACAGTGCAATTTTTGTAATATGACAAAACCATGAAAAATCAGATTTTAAGCAATAAAGGTTTATAGGTTATTAAGAAGACATTAAAGAATATCAGGCAAAGCATCAAAAACATCCTATCAAAAAATGAGAGCTCGAATAGTTTTTCACTTTCAAAATGTGTAAAACTCGAAGTTAAAATGAGAAGGAAGGGAGCAGAAAAAAAAAAATTATTTGAGTAACAGTCAAGCAGACTTAAACGTGAAGATTTCTATCCAACTATGAGTCCTCTTTATTAACAAAAGATAGACTATAATGATTAACATTTAATCAAATTGCTAAAATATGAAACTCTTATTTCTAGGGTAATCACATTTTGTCAAAGTAACTCCAGCACTGAAATTCAGAGGCTTTTTATGAAACAAAATTTTGAACAGCTTTTTACACATCATTTTATTTTTCTCACCTTTATGTAACAGAACAGCCAAATTAAATAAGTTCTATAGGAAAGTACTCAGTGAACAGTATTCTTCAACTGCATGTATTTTGACTTAGAGTTGCTAAACTATTCCATAGGAGAACTGTTCCACTAACATCAGTAAAACTACTCTCATGCCAGAAATTACAAATTTAGCAACACACATACCTGGAACACAACGTGAAGTAGACTCTTTGGCTAATGCAGAAATAGAGGTGGTTACCTGTATTTTATGTCTTATCTTAACAATAAACACTACTTTTGCATTTTTGGCACATTCTATTTCTAGACCTAGCACAAACTTATAAAATCGTTCTCTTGCACTGGCTGTGGCGATTACAATGTCTCCAGTTTCAGAAAGGTAAAACAGGATACAGAAATACGTCTCTAATCTGGAAGGAAAACAACTGTAAATTCTGCCAGTAGCACAAATTAATTCTCGTTAGTCAAGAAACTATCATATTCATCTTCAGCTAAAACTCGCAAATGTATTCATGGAACACCATGGTGGTACTTATCCCATGAGGGGAAGAGGAAAGTGAGCGACAAATTAATTCTTTGTATTATTTCTGATGCATAAAACAACAACAACAAAAAACCGGAATGGACCTTACTAAAACACGGAAAATTGTCTCAGGAGAATATGAACTCCAAATAATTTTGTGAGCAAGGTTCCTCTCTCTGGTGTAAATCAACACCGACTTTTATGGAGCTACACTAGTCCATGCCAGATGGAAGTCTGGATTTCATCAGAAAGGCAGGGAACAATAAAGAAACCAAGTTTCTCCATTAGTAAGTAGGCATTAAAAATAATAATAGTAACTGTAATCAGGGGGAACAAGAGGTTTCAGTATATGTTTTGGCCAAAGCCATGCAGCGCTACAATAAGTTTACAGAACATAATGCCAAGATGATTCACAAAACAGGAAAAAATTTCTGAAAGGCTAATGACAGTGCTATCCAAATCATACCTGGCAGGAGCACTACAAAAACCACATCTGTTGTTGGGAATTGGATCGCCTCTTCGAAGAGAAGAGCCACCTTAGGTTATTTGTTGTGGCTGTCACGAAGTGAAATATCACAGCAAAATTGAGATTTACTGTTATATTCCAGATCCCAGGAGACTATCCTCAAAGTGCCTCCTGGTTATAAGAATGCAGGATTCCTCTGCATATTATGAATACATGAGAAACAGGGATGCTGTATCAAAGGCTGCAAGGTTTGGATTTTTAACTTTCAGGATATATCAAAACTTCTCACTTTCAGCAGAGATAGACTGAAATGCTATAACTGATGGAATTTTAACATAAGTTTTGATAACTTCAAATAAATTCAGCAGTTGCCTCTATGTTTGTTCTCAAATTTACTGGTTTTCCAAATAAACCTGAAAACTTCCATTTGTGATGTAATCTGGTTGATGGCATTTTCACCAAGTAGTTACTCTAACAATATTGTCTACCATAACGGTCCTGCTGTACCTACCCCAGACAGATCTGCATTCACTGAGGTGCAGTGGGAGGAAGTAAAGTATGTTTCTATATAAAAGTACATCTTCTGGAATTCTAGTGAATTATCCAGGATGATGTTTTCAGACATCGGACAGCCCAAAAATTAGCTGCATAGCCTCTCAAGACTGTATGACTCCTGTAGGAACCCTACATCTTTTGAAACTCTTCGTGATGGTGACAAATGTCATGGAAGAAGGGAGGTAGTGCTTAGCTAGTCTTTGTCAGAAGATGGGAAAGTATCACAGCAATGTAAAGGCTTGTGTATCTTAAACAAAATAGAATTGATACACAATTGTGCTATCAGAGTGTATTTATTCTGGTAATAGTGAAAAGGTGAAGTATAATAGGTCAAAGCCTAAAATAACAGTCAGTAAGTGTCCAACAGTCCCAAATATAATAGCATTCTGAGAGATTTTCATCTTGTATGTGTTTATTTTAAGAAATATGCTAGAATCCTGTAGAGTTATAGCATAGTAATTATGAGAGACTAAGCAGCACTGGAGTTTGCCTTTCAGAAATGCTTTGCCAGGATCTCAGAACAGCAAAAGCTGTATCTAATTGCTAGGCTTGCAAAGAAGGATGCAAGACTTTCTGACTTTATGACCATTTCAGGACTGGTATGTTGCAGGATACGAGGTAATACAATCACCACTGCCATTAGGGAATTGCTAGCAATCCCTCCCTCGCTGACAAGCTATACTTAACAGAACTGGTTTGAATAATTTTCAAAGAGCAGTCAGCATCTGAAATTCATTGTATAAACAATCTTAATGGAAAAAACATAAAACTTATTTTGTGAATTACAGTTTATGGACTTGAGAAACTGCATGAAAAGGAAAGCCAAATTACTATGTGGTTCTTAAACATTTTCAGAGAAGGAATAACACTCTCTCTTTTAAAGATATTCCTCCCAGCTCAAGGATTATGACTTACTGCATAACTGTTTCAAATCTTGCACGCTCTACTGACAGTGAGTGCCTTTTACCTGAACTGGTAGTAGAATGCATGCTGCAGGTATGCCTGCAACATATTTATTCGAATAAACGCCTAATCAAATTCCCTTTAAAGACAGTATCCCAAGTTCTGGTGACAATGATTTCATTGCGGTGCTTTGTTTATCAGCAATCTTCCCTCTTGTATGAGGTCATGACGCAAGATCGGTCAACACCACCGCAGCTCAGCTGTTTCAGTTGTTTTCTCTTTAATTTTACCATGCTGTATAACCTTCTCAGACAAAGACTAGGCTCCAGTGCTGTATCTTATTGTTACACAAAGGCAGAAGGAGTTGGAGCTCCCAACAAAAACATAGTTTTTAGGCTTGTAAGTGCGTACTTTATGAGCTTCTTACTGAATCTAAGAATAACATACAAGCTGTACTCACTGCCAAGAGAGCAGCAAAAAGAAAAACAACAAAAACAAACAAACAAACAAACAACCCAAACCTCACCCACCACTGTTCTTTAGTGAACTATTAAAAGGAGGTTTAGTATCTACAGTCAGTGAAAGGAGCAGAGAAAGACTTTGGGAACACAGCTTTCACAGTTCAGAAAATAAAGTGGACGCTCTCAAGCTAGCATGGGGATTTCTGCACCACTTGGCATAGCTCCACAGCTATCTAAAGCAGCCACACAGTTGGGAAAGAAGAGCCCAGTGCTGAGCTTGTGAGGCATACGCAGATGAGCAGCAGTGTGCCAGGTCACACCTTTAGTATTTTCAAAAACCAGTCAAGCAAAGAGAGTATCATTAAAAAGAATTAAAATAACTCCCACCTCTGGAACTTCATATAAGTCATCATACAGCTCTCAAATACTAGATTCAATAATACCATTCATTCTTCTATAGAGGTTAAGTCCACATTAACCACCTCCATGACTAGTTATTATGCTCAGTTGTGAGGAAGATGGGTAACTAAGAAACATTCACACACTCTCTCGTTAACTGTTGCCCATAATTTGTAAATCAGCTACAGAGAAATGTAGTGCTGTTAACGAACAGTAACTCCACAACCAACTCCAATGAACAGCAATGTATCCTTCAAGTCCTGCAACAGAGTCCCACAAAGACTACACATACACCATCTACCCTGTCCCCTTGACATAAAAAGTTGTAAAGACATTCCAAACAAAGCACACAAAGAACTTTTTTTGTTTGGTTGGTTTGGTTTGTTTGGGGTTTGGTTGGTTGTTTTTTGTTTGTTTGTTTTTTCCAGTGGGCTCTAATGAACTCAGGTGTTTTGTGGTTTTTTTTTTCAAATAATTGAAGTGGAGGCAAGTGTCTTGATTCCTTTCCAGGTGGCAGTGATAAGGCTACTTGGTTTCAGGTGATAAAAAAGGGAAAACTGCAGTCAAACAAGCCTCGCAAATTCTCATTCTCCTAAATCCTTCTTTAAGGGTTAACTGGTTTTTTTTTGGTAACATCAGGTTTTGAAGTCCTTGATTTGAACTGGAGGGTTCACCAAGAAGTAAGCCATAATTTCCTTGGCTCACAAAAATGTGCCTATGTAAACGGTGTAGTAATGATCTTTCTCAGCTTGATGCTTAACTCATTCAGATCTATAAATCACTCTCAGATACTAATAGTCGAATGCAAGATAATAACTCAAAATAGAAATCTCATTTAATTTCACTGCAGTTAAACCAAATAATATATAATGTATCTTTTTAGACATAACAATGAGTTCATCCACCTCTCCCAGTATTCCATACTGTTTTCTATCTTTTACCTTCTGTGTGCCAGATCCTGCAGCAGTACAGCTTTAAAATGGGTTTTGTTTTCAGAGAAATGGCAGAAACAGGTTCTGTTTCTGAAGTCTCATGCCTTCCTGATTATAGTATGTCCAAAAAATTTTCTTTTTCCCAGGTCTGTGTCTTTTCCCTGTCCATAACCACTGCAATTTACAGGGCAATAAACTTTAACCTTCCTCTCTGTCCACTGACCACTCTATGCAAACATGTTATTGTCCTTTTACAGCAAAGGCAAATGTCTTTCCCATCGAATGCGTTGACAGTTAAGTGATTCTATAGACAACAGGATTTCCAGAAATAGTCAGAAGTTGATCAACAGTAATCAGAAGAATACATAAGGACAATACAGAGTGTGCAACATTTTCTGATTTATTATCTTCATCATTAAAGCTCACTGTGTTATGTAGCCAATATGATCCATATTGTAAGTTATGGAGATAAATTGATACTTAAGTCCAAATTTGACCGGATGCAAATTTGCTGAAGAATATAGATGACCAAAGTTTTAAAAATTCTAATAAATTAAGTACAATTCCTAGAATGCAGATGGTACTTCCATACTGAGTGCATTTGTAGTGTTTTTAAACTGTTGTGACATGGTCGAGCACTAAATTACAAGATTTTTCCATGAGAGGAAAGATATTTACTACTTGTGCACGTGCAGCCAGTATTGTATTCTGCTAATTGTCCTAATCTCTGAGGTATAAAGGCTATATATGTACATTTACAACACACCAGAAAGCACTCAAAGAACCACAGGCTTATTTTAGCAAAGTCTGGAACATATTATTACAAAATATATGCATCTTAGAGATAAGTGAGCATTTCACAGAAGATAATTCATTGACTACTCTATTTCTTCTGAAAATGGACTGCAATTTCCAGAAAGGTATTTTATTTGAACTCTCTCAAGAACCTTTTTAATGAACAGGGTAAAACCTGCTGGAATATTCAGCGGTCAGATTTTGAAATGAGAACTGTCTTCGTTAGTTATAAGATTGCATGTACAGTTTCTGCTGTACTCTTGTTCCCTCATTAGATTATCACAATTTTAAAATCAGGAAGAAGGATTAACATAAATGATGTGGTTCAAACTGATGTTCCCTTGAAATTTAAGGGTAAGATGATAATAAGCAGGGTAACAGAAACTTGGAATTGTGAACCATTCTATTTTCTGAAACATGTAGGCCTTTGCTTCAAGTGCCATTATAATGAAAATAAAAAGAAGCTCTAACTTTCCTTCGTGACTTCTAAATTTTTTTTCAGTTACTATTCACAGAGATAACTGCATAGATATTTTTTTGGACCATAATTCTTGAAAGACTTCAGCACCCAGTTCCATAGAAACATTCAGGATACCAAAGGTGAAGAAGCACATGTGTAAATTTTTAATCTTGGGTATCACGGTATGATCACATCCTTTTTGCTGTAAAATCACGACATAATAACAACTCCCCTGGTCCCCTCTAATGAATCTCTATCTCAGTGGTCTTCTTCCCAACAGCAGAAAGGTGGGAATTGCCAGAGAAAAGCCCCTCCACACAGAACCAGACAACACTGTGGTGGCATTAACTTCCAGCATTCACTGGCCCATGCTTTTCTCAGCCAGAGGCGCTGGTTTTGTATGCAAATATATTACCTTTAAAAAAGGCTCAGATATCCACTGACATTAGCAGCAAACCCCAAAAGTAATTTAGACAGGCAGAGCTAGAAGTTCCACAGAGACTAAAACTATGGTATTGGACAATTCTTTACTACTACCAAGAGTCTGGTTCCACCTTCTGTTCCTAATCTGACTTTATAATCAGACAGGTTTGGAGCATGTATCATTCTCTAACCCTTATCTTCTGGCTCCAGCTGAAAGGGAAATTCGACATGTGTTTCAGGTGGGAACTGTGGCATGCTCCAGCATAGCCAGAGTTTTGGTCGTTTCACTACAAACAGATGAGCATAATATGCTAACTGGTCTGATCTACTTCCAAAATCAGGGTCCTATATTATACACAAATGCACATTCAAGTCAAATTATTTGAAATTACTATTAATTACAGCTGCAATTCTAACATCTATGAATCTGTCACAAGCCAGCTAGCTTTAAACGGGCCATCATTAAATATCTCTTCAGCACATTAAGTACACAGCAGAGAGCAGTGACAAGTCCTGATATTAAAAGATAAACTAATTTCAATAGACACAAACAAAAATGTGTTTACTTTAGTCACATTTTGCATGGTATATCGCTCAGCATGGTCTTTGCATCTGTAGTATGGCAGGAATCTGGAAATTCTAGACTCTCAGCACAGAAACAAGTGATTCCAAATCTCTGTGCTCTTGTGGCGTGAAGTCATCTACAATAATCAAATTGCTAGGGGAAAGAAAAGGGGGGGGGGGAATGAAGTGATTTAGCCTTTGTGACCCTTCCATGAATTAGACTTATAATTGTTTCAGATCAAACCCTGACTCAAGTTTCCGTCAGCAATTCACCTAAAGTAATTTTCAACAGTGAAATTGCAAGGTGAATTATATGGAACTTAATCCCTAGACTACATGAGTAAATATCCACATGTTTTCTTGCCTTTGAATTGCATTAAAAATTGCCAAAGTTATAGCTTCTATTTTATCATACCAAGATTATAACAAATTTATCCACTTGTTTATAAGTACATTTTCATACAGTTTTGCCTTTCGTAAGGTGTTCACAAGCCATCATGCAGCACCTACCAGTAATATTGTTGGTGCACCACTGAATGTCCAGAAATCCTTCCACAGACCCTCTGAAGGTGCAGTGAGGTATGTGCTCAGAGTAGAGGACAAGGCAGAGACATGTGATCTAATTCCAACTGAACCAATTTGGGACAAAAGCTTGCTGGTTGTGAGCTCACAGAATCGCACCCAGTTTTGCAAAAATAGTTAACGCAACTAATGCATCTACGCTGTCTCCAGTGCTATATTTGCCTGGCACTGTGTCTTGTAAATATGTCTACTTGGAAAACTATTGATGTGAAATTCAAATGTGTAGTATAAATGTGCCACAGTCGTGTTTTTTTCCCAGACTCCAATGAGTTGACTTGTGGTCCTACTTTCTACCCTGAGACAACTTTCAATCTTGACCTTTATAACGAATCTTCTAAAAAAAAGTAACCATGTTTGTATGTTGAAGCAGAATGTAAAATGTCTTACATATACACTTTAAATAGAAAAGCGTGTGGGATAGAGCGAGGGTCATATGGACTACAAATGGTTATCTTGCTAAATAGCCATTAGACATAGGTGGGAAAATACACTATACTGGATGCCATGTTCTTAAGCACAGGTTGAATATCTATCCCTACTTTATTTCTTCCTTTATATCTCAGAACTGAGTTCTTTGTATATCTGCAGTTGTTTACATGTATCTAAACTTGCAAGCCTAAATTAGTGTTTTGATTCCAGAGGTGTTTCACATTGTTCCTTCTTTTTAAGCAAGCAGATACTCAGCATCTCTGAAAGGAAAATCATTATTTTGATGTCTAAATGTAGGCTTGAGCAGTTTTGAGTACCAGATTTCAGTTTATATCACCATTCCATCCCACATCTCTCCTGTATGTGAATTTCCTGCAGAGGAAGCATTGCAGCACTACTGCCCAAGCTCCAATGAATCAACTCAGGACTTCAGCTATGACTACCTTCTACATATGTTGGCAGTTCATCTATGTAAACTACATAGTAGATGTCTATAAACTTCATGTTCTGGGCTAAAAGACTGTGACATGGTACTTCATCCTCTTTTACTTCTTGTGTTTTAATGAAAATAACAATTTTCTCATTTGGGACACACCTATCATGTAATATCCACAGAGGGATATCATCTCTATAGTAATATTTTTGCATTTTTGTGTTTTAGTCAATCATGTCCAAAGCAGTAGATATAACAGTCATTTACCTAAGATCACCAGAAGTTCAGAAAAGGTCACAGAGACTAAATACAAAGGTTGTGTCAGGCTTTGGAAATAAAGTAGATAGTGTTTATTTTAGCTTCATTTGGCAAGGAAATATAGTTCATTGCACTTTGATTTGATTTTTTGGAACGTCGGGTTTTTTTTAATTACAACAGTGAACTGGATGAGTTAAGTAGCTCCTCATTTCCTTCTTCAGTAAGCCCTTCAGACTGAGGGATAAAGCCTTCTTAAGCCTGCAGCAGCACAGTGCTTGCAGCAAGGCTGTACCTGAATTAACTAACCATCCCTAACTCCCATTGATGGGACTTGTGGGCATGGAAAAAATGTAAGATTGTTCCTAGCATGTGTTACGGGAAAAGATAACAAAAGAAAGGACATGGCAAATACAGCATTTAAATTTAGCAATAAAAATCAGGATTTTTTTTTTTTTTTTTCCCACTACAAGCATCATATAATTGTATCTGTATTACAAAATATCGTGTGTCTATGCATATATAAATGCACACATTTTTGCAACTATATATATATGTATGTACACAGTTATAACTTTACACTGAAGTGATTCTTTTAAAGACGTTCAAAGTTACACTATAAAATACTTCACAGGTACACTATGATTCTTCCTCCTTAAATATTTTTTTTTCAATCATGCTACACTCTAGAGATAACTGCTTTAAAAAATCTGAATAGTTTGGTATTATAGTCCTTGAATGATGTTACACTGCACCCTTAAATTTTTATTTACTTAAGTTTTCTTTTAACTTTGTGCTTCATTAAAAGTAGATATCTATAATAATCACCATTAGCAATGCCTAGATGACCTATCCAGAAGATAAACATGATTCAAGCAGACTCCTGTGTGACATTCATTAATAGTTTTATGTCACATAACCTAAGGTTAAAAAATCTGCATTTCATATTTCTATGGCCTCAATTTTATTAAATACAAAACAGTTTAGGGGCTATGTATCAAAACAGTATCAGGGGCTATGGTATTGCAACTGCGGGAATTTTCCGGTACTTAGAGGCCTCAGCATTTTCCTTAAGAAGTGGATGCTTCTGATACACCAAATTTAGAGAAAAGAACATGGATGAGTTTACTTCTTTAGGTTACAGACCATCATGAGGAAAGCCATCAACTCCTAGGAGCATTTGAAATTTTGGAAACCCATCTGTGTTTCTAAAATGAGTTTCACAGTATTTACTGCAAAAATATTTGTGTTATAGATTTTTTAATTCTAATTCAGTGTTTAAATACTTAAATAAGCAAATGAATTCTAATCCACCTTTCTGCCAACTGTGTTTATTTCTTCTCTGAAATAGTACTCTCAATTTTTTTTCAAACTCTTTTCATAAAAGAGAATGTTTCAGTGAGTCAAATAATTTTCAATATTTAGAGAAATGAGCATAATAACTCAAACTTTCACAACTCATTTACAGGCATACATTATAATATTTACCTTAGGATTTCTTCCCATTTTGCCTTTATGCATTCTAATATCTTGTTTGGGTTTTTTTGACTGAAGCTGCATTCAACAAAGGATGTTTTCTGAGATTTCCACAATGACAGTGAGCTAACTGAGCTGAAAGCGTCAGTTTGGAAGTCTAAAAGTTACTTCATATTCAGACTCTGTTTTCCATTGTGTAACCTCCTCTAGCTTACTAAATGAGTTCTGAATTACGTTTGCCTTCCCTGAGCTTGGTTCACCTATATATCTTGACTGGTCAACACCTCATGCCTTGTGATCTATGATAATTCCAAGATTCTTCTCCTTGAACACTCAACCACCCTGTTTCTAATGTCATTCAAATCTGAAGTTAATTACTACTGTACAAGGGTACACATATTTTTTTATAGGCAGTATCTTCTGTTTGGTTGGCTTGCTTCAGAGCATTTTTTCCAATTTGTCATAGTCCTTTATAATTCTAATTCCCCACGTATGTTTGCAGCTCTTGCCAGGCTGAGTTTATCCACACTGATTTTTAGGCATACTCCTCGTGTCGTTTTCCATGTTACTAATTACATTATTGAATAATTCCAGCACTTCACTCAATATTTCTGTTTTAACAACAAACTTCATAGAGAAATACCAATTTTTTTCAAAAATTGTCAGGTATCCCAAGCTTCTGTTCATTACATAGCTTTTACTAACCTTTCAGCCATGCCTGTTTAACTTCCTCCGTCACTTCTTGTCAAATTCATTCAGTTCTCCTATATCCACTACAAATGCAAAGAAACACAGAACAGTTACTGAAGCAGTTTCCATTTCCAAAACACTGTTCTGGTTAGACCTTCTTCTGCCACAGTTTTACAGATGTTCTCTGATTGTGTTTCAGCGTTAATTAATTTACCAGGGAGAGCTGTAAATTTATTTTCAGGTTAAAAACTCTCTTAAACACATACATAACCAAAACTGTTCAGCTCTGTGGATTGGTAAGAGACCAGATATTTTCTTGGATGTTCAGATATTTCATGACTGAGTTCAGTTAGAATTACTTTATGCCTAGTATCTGTCCCTTCTGGTCTACCAGGTTTTTTGTGGTTTTTTGTTTGTTTGTTTGTTTGTTTTTTGTTTTTTCCTGACAGAACCATTGATAGTACTTCACCTTTATTGCAAAATAGGTTTTTATCCATCAATTCTAGCATTTCTATCTATTTTAATATATGTATTTAAAGATAGGCTTTATTTCATTTTATGCATTTCTTTAGTCACTCTGGAAATTTGTTTGGGCCTTTTTTTGTGTTCCTCATACATACTAAACATTGCAATTTATTTTATTTTCCTGTTTATTTGCTACAGTAGGTCAGATTTTTGAAGGATCTCTTCTTAGTTCAATCATCTGAAATTTGTTATTTAGCTACATAACTTTTTTTCAATTTGTTCAGTAATACACCACCTCCTGAGATACTATCACTGTTTTCTTAACTAGAATAAATGCCATATCCAACAAGTTTACTTTTCCTTAGGGCATTTTTGATGAGCTCCCTCATTTTATTAAATCTGTCTTTCTGAACTTTATTGTCATTCTAACACTTTTGTATACATAACTTTCTCATGATATGGATTCTAATTATATTGTGATCATCATTGTAACTTTGCCTGCACAATTTAAATGAACATCGATGTTCTTTTATGACTGAAAGAGGTATTCACATCACCTAACTCTAGTCACTTAGCTAAATTCAGACACAATTTCCCTTGGTTCCCTATGTTGTTAATAAAGAGAAAAACCACACATTTAGGGGGTGATTTTGGAAAAAAAAAAAACAAAACCAAAACCAAACACTTGCCAATATGTAAAGTATACATTCCATCTGAGGAAAAAAATTCTAGCTTCTATTTAACTCACCTGAGTCACTACTTTCAGCTTGGCATGTCATACATGGCCTTTGATGTGTGCACATCCTATTAAACCAGAAGAGAAAGAATCAGGTATTCCTCACGCAGTTAGAAGGGAAGAAAAATGGCATCTGTTCTAATTAGAAAATATTAAATAATAATGCTCCAATTTTTAATTAGATCATCTCTTTAAACAAAACAAAAAAAAAAATTATCTGAGTAACATCTTGATATCTTCATGAAGTCTTCATAAAGACAAGATAAAGTCATGCTGTCTGGGAGTCCAATTACCCAAGTGCTTCCAAAAGGGAGCAGTGTTTCACTAAATGGGGCTTTTTGTCTCCACAATTATCAGAGAAACTAAAAGAAATACCAAGTGATTTAAAACTAAACATGTCAAGTAAGTTTTTAAAATAATCTTAAAAATATATATATACACACACATTCACAGTCTTCTTGTTTGTTTGTTTTAGGAAGACTCCCCAAGGCTTAAATATTAAGGAAAATTAGCAGCTGTGTCAGCTGCCAATTGTCTGAGCTAGATGTCATATGATGAAACAGTGCTTGCAGTTAATGTTCTTCTAGCTGAGGAACCATAGCTACTCATTACTATCCAAAGACAGATGTGTAAGTTTTGACTCATTAAAACTGTATGAAGGAAACTAATGGGACACTAATCTCCTGGTACCTCATGGGACAAAGAGAACGAATGAATAAGATATTTAAAGACTACAAAATTTGTTTCCTCTGCAAACGCTTTGCAAAATGTTATAAATAAATCACCAGTTTCATCATTGTTTGACTTCTGGGACCATCACCACAACAGAGCAAAAAGAGCCATGTCTTGGCACTCTGGGACAGCAAAAGCACGTATTCGTCTGGGACAGCAAACTCCTATCTGCAGATATAAGCTTCTGGGAGCAGGTATTTCATCAACCACTCGTTGATGACAATTATGTGATATTTACAATTCCAAAACAATGCAGATAGAGCTCTCTCTATATAAAACTTTAACGAGCAGCATGTTTTGTTGGAAGTGTCATAAAACTTTCATCAAAGTTCAAAATATTCCCAAGAAAACATCTCTGTCTTTGACAAGAAGATCAGAAATTTGCAGTTTAGATCAAACACTGTGAAGAGGAAGAGAAATGTCGTCTGTTATAATTATTAGGATACGATAATTATACTTTTACGAGCTCAGAAAAATTGTTAAAAGCAGCTCAGCAAACATTGTAAAATCCAGTATTAAGATTAGATTTTTTTATACTTTTCCTTATAAGGAAAATAAACGAAGTCATAGTAGCTAAAAGCTGAACAATAACAGTAAGAAAGCGCATGTGGATTTTTTTTTTTTTTTTGTACTGCTATTCAGAGAGGACCATAGTCACTAGAGGGGAAAAAAAAAAACCAAACATAAAGTTGTTTCTTTACTTCATTCTGGAACAGTATTTTTTTCCAAGTGGGTAAAATTCTTTTACATCTTTCCCCTAATTGATTCTATAGATAGCCTTATAGAAGCTGGAGGTCCTGAGTTCACTGGACTTTATAGCAGTACTTAATTGTTAACTTGAAAGCAGTTGGAACTGAATTGAAGTGTACAGCTTCTCTATCCAATGGTTGCATGAATAACTGAATAAATGGCCTTTATGACCTTTGGGACACAAAGAACTAAAACAAATCAAGGCCCAAACAAGAACTATGTATTTTAGTATGAGAAAATTTAGGATGTAATTAAAGAAAAGGTAAAAAATCCAAACAATGGGACAAAGAAAAAAATGAAAAATTCTAAAGGATTATATGTGTATTATGGGAACAGAGAATATAGAAGCAAATCTCATTTGGTCAATAAAAATATGTTCCTTTCTGTTATTACACACAAGTTAATGAGCTGATTCCAAGATTCATCAATATGGTAAAACTGCAAAAACAGGGCTTGTCTTTTGTTTCTGCTTCATTTTTCTGTGGGTAGCTGCAGCATAGGCCATAAGGAGATTCTTCATTGTCATGCATATAACTGGTCTGGTTTTCCACACTTTGTGTTGCCCTCCATAGCATGTATCAGGGTGCTTACCTGTTCACTGAGCCTATGGCTGTTGAAATTTTAGCCTGTTCTGCAGCAGTTGATTCCTGAATTTTTATATGGTTTATATTAGCCTGCCAATGGATTAAAATAGAAATAACCTTGGCAGTTTCCCTTGTTTCTCTCAAATATACCTCCTGCTTCTTCTTTCTCTGGATAGATCAGCCCATACGAAATGGTTAGGCCAACCTCCTTAATGGCAGGTATAAAGGTTCAAACCTGGCAATGCAAGTCTAGAACTCCAGCCCTTTCCTTGAGTATATCCCTCAAACTAAGACAAGCAATGATGACAGCACATCCTTTACATGTTAGACGAAAATACAGACCTGCTATCAGGCTTAAATGCTCAGCAGCAGCTGCAGGTTTGGCTCCAGTCCCCTTCAACAGTGGACCGACTTTAAAATGTAGGTGAGTCATACTTTTTGAGTCAGCCCTTAGTTCTTTAATCTAAAGAGATGTGAAGGCAATATTACCATTCTAGTAACAAAGTGGTATGCAGTTCTGTTCAGAATGGCAAACACGACCCTGAAAGCCCGCAATGCCTTTTTAGTTCTGTCTTTAGATACCCACTTGTTCAAACCAGGCTTGCTTCTGAGCAGGCCTGAAAATCAAGGATCTTTGCCGTCAGAAGTGAAAGTACCAATTTGGGTGAAATAATTCCAAGAATCACCTTTGGCAGTTAGCCAAAATTCTGGTCTTTGGCAGTCAGCAAGCTAAATCTTTCTGAGACCCGCCTTCCTCAATGAGGTGGAATTAGGACAGGCTTAAATTCATTCTATGCCTCCTTAGGCATGTATTGACCAGAGGATACAGTTTCAAACTCACTAGAACTTTCTGCTAGATATGAAGATATATTGCTCATCTCATTCATGTCCAGGACATCACAATTTGTAGCAGGTAAACTGTGCTGGCTCTGGCTTCTGCACCAGATTATTTTCGCAGTAATTGCCAAGCTGGAACTGAAACCACATCTAGATTTGGCTTTAGATACTACCCCTAACATCCAGTTTGCCTTTACTAGCTATATCTGTCCATGCTACAAATTTGTAAGAACGATGCATCACATATTCAAAATTACTTTGCAGCCCAAATGGCTAGGGAGTGAAATAAGAAAATGCTGTCTGAGCTGCAGGGTAACCAAAGCACCTCTTAGCTTCCCACTCAGACTCAGGAGGGCAGTGGAATAGGTGGCACTATGCCACATCATGAGCTCCCTGATTTCACCTCGTGCTCTCACCTCCAAGACTGGAACTGCAGAATGGATGCTGTAGGAGGGAGCAGGACTGTTCATTTTCAAATCATTTCACTTCATCATTGCTCCAGCGCAGCTGCTTGGAACATTTTCTGCCACTTGAATGAAAAACTCTTTGGTAAATAGATACGGATATTCCACAACACACTTTTTGTTGGCATGACTTTTCAGTCTTTCCTTGAACTTTTCTTCCTCTGTCGGGACTGCGTTTTTAAAAGCTTATTCCTTTCACTTGTGTTTGTATATCAAAGACCTGTGTTTATTCAGTATATATTTATGTAGACACTATGTTCAAAATACCTGGGTTAACAGAACCTGGCAAGCAGTGTAAATCTTTTCCTCATTATATATCTTCAGCACACAAAGTAATTGAAGTTTTTCTGAATGCTATTGAAGACTCAAAAAACCAAGCACAGGCAAGATAGCAACAGTGCAAGATTTTCAATAAAAGTAGTAGGGATCATCGAGTTAAAGACTGTTGTAGAAACTACTTGTTAAATCAGGAGAGAGAGATGAAAATGGATTCATTTAATTATGCACTTGGGTATATAAAATAAGGTACTGAATGCTTATTACAAAGAAGTTAAGTTATGCTAGTTAAAAGTTTATCTCTTCTTCCAGAGATCTCCATGCTTTCACATAACAAAGACATTGCCACAGACGCTGGAAATATAGCTGGCTGAATAATAAAAATAATGTATTCGTGAGTAAATTATTCAAAGATTGACAGAAAAATGTTGAATAAATTATTCACATAACATTATTTAATAATCTAGAGAGCTGGTCAAATAATGGAAATATGTATTTCAGATAATTTATTCAGAGAGTAATGTCAAAATCCTTCGGCTAGTCCATTAGGAATGAATAATTTGACAAGTTATTGATTATAGCTCATTTCTGTATTAAAACAAAATTTAGCGTGAATGCAGCTAAGCAGAAAGATACATAATTGACAATAAAGTGTCATCATCCTGATGATGAAAATCTTTTATCTGCATACAAACACATACCCTTGTGTTCAAGGATTATTTTGAATGCTGCTTATTTAACACATAGGTTCACACTTTTCTTTTTTTTTTTTTTTTGAGGCAGATAAGTCAGGGTTAATAAGCCTGTCACCCATCACTGTGGGGCCGGGCTGGTTCTTTGGGACCCTGGGTAGGAGGCCGACACAAGGCAGGGGCTGACACAACCCAAACTTTTCCTGAAGCCGGACCCTCTGCAGACGCTCGCCGTAGGGCATCACCCACAGCCCCAGCTCGGAGCTCCCAGACAAAGCTCCCTCAGCACTGGAAGGCGGTGGTGCCTCTCGCTGCCATCGCCCCACGTCCCTGCTCCCCAGCGTGGTTGGGCCCGATGGGCCCTGGGCCCCTCGGGTCCATGACCAGCGCGCCCACAGCGGCGGCCCCACAGGGAGGCGGCCGGGGGGTGAGGAGCGGGGGAAACCCATCCCAAAGCAGCAGCAAGGTGAATGGTTGTTTGTAACTTTGTCCACGGGCATGGTAATTTTATTCAGGAGTTTTTACTGTCTAACAGAAATGGCCCACCAATGTAGAGTTCAAATTCAATTTCAGCTCATACTTTCCTTTTAGAAGATTATGATTAATTTTCCTCCTTAACTTCTGTAAATTGGTTAACTTTGATAGAAGAGAGCAAAAGCAAATACGATATTTCTGTACACGTTTTCGACTAGGTTTCAAGGTATCTGTGCTCAAGCAGCTGAAGAGGGAACAAGAAATAATCCTCTTTATACTGCTTCACAAAGACATTTTGTAATAGCAGTTTTCCCCAGGAGCAAATTAGTTGAAAAAGGGACAAGGCCACAGTTCACATGGGGAGTGTGCATAATGGAGCTGCCACCTTGAGGTGCACTGAAAAGGCACTTAGGAATCAGGGTTTTTATGAGTGCTTTTCTTGTGGTAATGTGAATCAGCACTATTTCCTGTACAATACTGCCATATGAAGCCACAGTTCAACTTTGAAGAATAGAGAATTGCAGATTCAATGTTTTCTTCATCAAAAGCTCTCCCTCGCAGACCATAATTTTCTCCTAAGGATATGTAATGCCAGCCTAACATCTCCAGGAAGAAGCACTCTAGACTAAATGCATGTAATTTTTCCTTTTTCTCGATTCACCTGGCCAGAAAAGCTAAGACAGTAAGGACTTTTCCTTGGATAAATATCCTGTGCGTTGCCTTTCTGACGCATTGGACTTTAGATACATTTATATCATAAAGATCGTAACTTCTTGTTATTGAAAAGCTGTTGGAATGGATTGAGAAACTCCGTGTATGAGAAAGCAAAATCCAGAGCAAAAGTTAATGATCTGAATCCTTGTCATTACAAAAAGGCACCTGGCAGAAGTATCCTCTTCACTTGCTATTCTTTGTTTTTGAAAGAGAATCTCTAGCAATCGTAATTAGAGGTGAAATGAAAATCAGAGGTTTTGTGAATAATTTGCACAGAAAATTAAATTTCATTATATGCAGTTGTTATACACATTGCTCCTGGCAACATGTTTTAATGCTGCTAGGTACGTTTCCTTCGACTTTCACCTGCCCTCTGAGGAACAGTCCCATATTCCCACAATTACTATACTCTCTTTGACATACATCTTCACACCATTCACCATTTCAGCCTCCTCCACAGTTTCTTCTTCCAGTCATCATTTCTTTTTCTTTCTTTCTTTTTTTTTTGAGAGGGAGAAAGAGAAGATGCATTTCTTGGCATACCTTTATGCTTCATTAACAATAACATGCTAAAATTCATCAGCCTTCAATTAGTCAGTTCAGCATCTGTTTAGCTAGCCCAGCACCTGAAGATATCTCTTCCTGTTCCCTTGATATTGTTAATTATGTCTTCTCTTTTTCATCTGTTAATTAATATACTTACCGTGTATTTTTTCCATCCATTTTATATGTGGAGAATGTGAACATATCTGTAATGCTCTGGCAATTATAGAAACAAAAGTAATTAAACCAAATAATTTTGTTACTTGTTATTTTGTAACACGTAACTCATCCTTTTCCCACCAGAATGATATTCACAATATAGGGCAAGAAAGCGTGCAGATTATTTACTTTACAAAATCTGCCTTAAAGATTGAAAAAGTCAAGCTGACCCTTTTAATGTCTAAACATGCTGAATGTAAATGTTTGGGAAAAAAAATCAAACCGCTCACCCACTCCACTGTTTTCAGACAGAAAGAATTTTATCTCCCACGGTCTCAATGATCTTAAAGTGAAAAGGAAAACGGACTGTGTTCCTGCAGTACCATCATGCATTCGTTTTGATCATTCAACACTTTCTTTATAACTGTTATCAGCTGTCCAATCCACTATGTACAAATGTTGAAGCATTAAAGCATCGTACCATCTCAAGTGTATTAATCTCCATCAGGTTTCAAAGATCAGAGTTTTAAGTCCACGTAGGACAGTAAATTATTAATACTGACACCCAAAATTACCTCATTATAAATTTTGAAATGTAAAAAGAAATATTTTTAATGTAAACTACATCACAAAGTCTTAAGGCAGTGACCCAAGAGGCTCTAAGGAAGGATTGATTCCTCCATGCTTAAGCTACTCTCAGTTTTCTTGTTTCTTCTCTCAAATTTCCTGAACTTCAAGAGAAAAAAACTAAAAGAAACCAAATAAATAAACAACAAATTAAATCCTTCCTGATCCCTTGAGCAGATAAAGAAGATATCTCACAATATATTATACGTGTGACTGGAAGGGTATTGACGTTTGTGCTGAAAATTATTGATACATTTTCTTTCCTTTTTTTTTTTTTTTTTTTTTTTTAAGGCTGCTCCTAGAAGAATATCATTAATGATATTAATGATCTCCCCACTCCACTATTTTCCCTTTCAACAAAAGCTACTGCTGTCTCTAATTTTTTACCCATAATAAAGTTCTTGCCATAACAACCTTTTTCTCCAGGTTTACTAATAATTTATCATGTAGTTAGCAAATTAGAAACTTTGCTAAAGTCAGAATATATGACATCTACAGCACTTTCTTTATTTAGTAAACCAGCCACCAATAAAGAAAGATGTCATTTCATAAACTAATGGAGAATTTTATCTCACTTTCCTTTTACTGTAAAAAGCTGTAAGGCTTTGTATTCTTTTGAGAACAGGCTTAAAAACCTGCAGCTGCCTGGACCATGATTTCTCCTTTCTGTAAATAGAGAAATTTTTTTTGTTGTTGTTATAACATCTATAATTTTATGTTATAGTTGTCTAGACCTTTGAACATGGTTTAGATCTATACTGGAGAGTTGCCATACTCTTTTCCCAATAACCGTTCTACTTTAGCTAATAGTCAATATTACTCTCCTATTTAAAACATTTCATTTAGGCTTTGGCCAGTACATAAATTATCTTAAACCTCTTTCTCATTGTTACAAAGGCATTAGTACTTTTTTCCTGGTTCTTTTATTAGACAAGGTAACTTTGGTACTTGTTAAATAGTGCTTTGCTAGCTTGACTTTTGGCAGTTCCTAATTTCTCTCTGAACCACCTAAGATTAGGACATTATTAGGAAAAATTTTTCACAGAAAGAGAGGTTAGACAGTGGAACAGGCTGCCCAGGGAGGTGGTAGAGTCATCATCCCTGGATGAGTTTAAGGGTTGTTTAGATGAGATGCTGGGGGATATGGTGTAGGGGAGAACTTTGTCGAGTAGGGCTGATGGTTGGACTCGATGATCCCAAGGGTCTTTTCCAACCTGAATGATTCTGTGAATCTAAGATTCTTTGGCTAGTCACTTTCTCTGAACATTTTTAAAGGTCTTTCTTTTTTTTTTTTTTTTTTTTTTTTTTTTTTTTTTTTTTTTTTTTTTTTTTTTTTTTTTACCTACTTATGATTTGTAGTGTTTGCCCTGGATTTGGGTTTTTACACCTTTGACTGAAACTTTATTCAAACCTCCTCCATCACTGAACCTTTGAAAAATTCAGTTCTGATACAATTCAATTTCTGATAGGTTGCCTCTTTGAAATGGAAAAATTTTTAAGACCTTGTTGTGAGTTGACACTTTACAGCATTAATTCACTATGGACAAAAACATGCAGGATTACATGGACATCAAACTACTGTAAGATTAATAGTATGTCAGTCTTATTCACATAATCTAACAAACAGAATCCACCACAGGTTTCTAAAGAAGAATGAAAACTTCTCTTATAACAACAACAACAAAAAAATCTTAAGAAATAAAAGCACATGCAAAGTAACATTTCTAACATTCATTTCAGAAATGAATGTCAAAAAGGAGAGCTTAAACTCAAGGAGTATTAAAGTTTAACAAAATATAGATTTTTTTTGAGGAGTAGTTAATCACTCCAGTTATAACTGATAGGAGCTGTGAATAACAAGAACTGAAAATTAAATCACTTGATGGGTTCGTTTCCTTCCCCTTGTCCTAAGTAGTGTTTGAATATTCACAATTACATACCTTGCAATAACATATAGCACTTTTGAAAATTTTTATGTATTTATGCATATACACTCATACACACACAGACTATGATCCTAAATTTTGAAGGATGCTGAAAAGCTTTCAGAAGAGTATTTGGTATTGTTGACATTTCTGAAGAGCTTGGGCATTACTTCACCAGTTTCAGAAGGATCTCTCTTGTAACTATAGCATGCTGGGATACAAATACACCTTATTTGTTTACCAGTTAATGGTGTGGCTTCAGAAGACTGGTGGAGATTATCAGATCTGCCATTTGTATAATTTTTCACAAATTTCCATTTACATACTGTTGCTAAGCAAGTTACCTGCAGTACCATGGGTAAGATACACTGAGACTGTGCAGGTGGTGAGTGCCTAAACATGCTCCATTTTGGGGTACACCCTGGGTTAGACTGGGGGCTTGAGCAGAAAACACCACTGAGTTTTCAACTCAAGGAATATATAGCCTTAGAGGCAAAGGAAGAAAAACAGGAATGGAAAAGCATCATGTAAACCCAAATATTGCTGTGATTCAAAGTTAGAACATGACAATTTCATTCTTGATTTCTGTTTCCTTCTGAAACTGTGATGTCGTAGTCTTTAAAAAATAAGACAATACAGAGATTCCATAATAAGGATGAAGTCTAGCAGCTTTAAATGGACATTAACTATGTAGGCAACAGCATGAAAAAAATAAAGATTCTTTGATGTGTGTCATCTTTTCATTTTGGCAATTAAAATGGCTTTTGAAGCTCTTTGGCATTTAATTTAAGCCCATAAGAGTATAAAATTGTGCCATCCCTTGCAGATAGTCCCATATTTAGCACAAACAAGGTCGTAAGGATCAACAGGCTTAGGAAAAATGGTAATTTAAGTTTTCACATACATAAACTTCATTCTCTTTATTTAGGAACTTGCTAAAACTATGACATACAATTGTCTTTTTTTTTTTTTTTTTTTTTTTTTTTTTTTTTTAGCTGCATAATCAGGGGTTTCTTGGTGTTTGTTAACATCTTTTTATATAAACACAAGCTGGGAGAGAGTAACTATTTTTTATGTGTGAAAACACATGAACAGGAATGCCATATTCTGTCCTGAAAGATCTCTGTCTAATATGTTGTCTGAAGGATTCCCCACCAGAAACATTTTCCTTTTAAAAAACCAGTGGTATTAGAGACTGACAAATAATTATTTTGATATCTGTGCACTCAAATGACATATGGTCATATGTCCTAAATATGTGACAACTCAGAATGCATGATGTGAAGTTTTTTTATTTGAGCATCACAGTTTAAAAGAATTTAACAGAATGGACCTTGAATGATTTCAAAAAACATTAGACTATGTTATGAAGTTACCTCAGGAATTGAAATGCTTATATATGCTGGAATAGCAAATGAAATTATTCCAGCTGTACATAGTAATCTTTAGAAATACTTATTAGTAAAACTTTCAGAGTTTGTTTCCTAAAAAGGCACTAGATATAATAACAAAATTGTTGAATGGATTTTGACAGCAGTAGTATTAGTATGCCTCTATTAGGTATCATCACTAACTGACATAATTTTATAATTTCCTTTTGATAGAAAGTCTTGTGCTGTATACTGCATGCACACAAAAAAATGTACCTTTGTGTCCTTGCTACATGCAGAATGAGATTTTCCATAGGAGAAAAAAAATAAATCATGAAGTATACTATTGTTAAACCTCACACACACATGCACACACACATACACAGACGCAGATCAACTTCTTACTTTGCTTCCTAACTACTTTACTATACAGCGTTGTATTTTACCAGTGGTAGCAGCAATGTACTAAATCAGATTTAGCTAACAGGTGCTCTCCAGGCTGTGGACAATTACATCATAAAAATGTATTACAGTGCTCACTCTTGGGAGTAAAGACTTTTGTTACAATAGTGAAATGTATTATATGAAGTGGAATTTCTAATGGACTTCAATGGAGCTGGTGGCTCGAATGCATAGTGATATATCGGGGCTGGTGCCACAGAAGAAAACCTCATAGGAAGGAGGTAATTTACGTAGTAGACACACTTATGCTTTCCACTGCATATATTTACCACAATAAATCAATTGGACAACATGTTTCCAGTTTGCATTTGCAATAAGCAATTCTAACTGTTAACATTGTGGATTTTTTTTTTTTTTTTTTTTTTTTTTTTTTTTTTTTTTTCTCATACTCCTGAAAAATGAGAAAATGGAGGAACACACAGAGCCGGCAGTTTTAAATGGCTCTTGGAGAAGTACTTCAACATCAAAAATGATCAAGAGCAAATCGTTTATACAACCTTTGCTTTCACCACCTTCACTAACAAATAGTATTAGTAAATGAGTCATGTGAAACCACTTAATTCTGGAAAGGAGGGGAAGAATTTCCTTGCAAATTGCTATTTTATTAGGAGCTGTCTTTTTAGCCAAGTTACCATGTTAAGGAACTTAAAGTTTGGATTTTGTTTTTGTTTTTAAACCAAATGTTTTGAATGAGTAAAACGACATTTTCAGTAGATCAGTAACATTTGTTCCCTCGCTGAGATTTATTCTTTTTAGCAATAATTTCAAAAACAAATTTTTATATTCTCTGCTTTTAAAAGTACACAAAATTTCTTTAACTAAAGTGATTCATTTTAGCAGGCATAATTACATTTTCCTTGCTTTTCAGTTATGTCATGCTTTGTACAAAACTGCATTAAATCTTAAGACTGCATTGATCTTAAAAATTAAGTCTTGTGTCAAAGGTGATTCAAACCCATCTTCTCAGTAGGCCTCAATGGACTATCTCCTTTGTAGAAAACTGTTGCTATAGTTAAGGTCTAGTCTACCATGTCCCTTCCTAATCCTCTGCTTATCGCATACACTTCACATCCATTTTTCCCACAGTTAGATCCTTTTGTGCCCTTCGTGTTGTATTTATTTGTAATTCTTTATTACATCTAATGCTTATCTTTTGCATTGGACTGTAAGAAATGTGTGGGCTACTAGTGTTTCCATTTGTAGCTGCCTGGTACTGTGTCCAGTAAGTCATGTGGGGAGTTCTAACATACATAACTGATGATAATCAAGATGTTATCTCACATACTGGATCAATACAAATAAGCAGATAATAATGGTTCATAGATATGAAGGGTCTAGCAATGTTGTCTTTGATTTTATTGCAGGTGCTTCACAAATACCCATTTATGTCCGATGGAAAATAAGCTAAAGCAAACTAAGCAGTTTCATTTTGGCAAGCACTTACCAAGGCTCAGACAACTTTGGGTGATACAGAAGTAATACAATACCTGATTTTTAGAAATATACCATAAAGGTCAGGTAAGGAAGATGCACTGTATATGAAAATCAGTGTTGATAGCTGCCCATCTAATCTCTCACACCACAATGCAAACAACAAACCAGAAGTCCTCAAACTGCTGAGTGTGACCTACCCCTCAATAGAGGACTTGTCAGGAGAAACATTTATACTCTTCTCAGTCACAGAACATCTGTTTGGCATTTGATAGGTACTTTCAGCTTAAGTAATTTGACAAAAAAGGAGTAATGGCAAGCAGACACAAGGCAGAATACTAACATAAAATGATCAAGTCTCCTCAGCCCAGCACACTTTTTGGTGCACTCTCACTCCTGGTAGATAAAGTTTATCCAGACTTAATTTAAAGCTGTTTCATTAGGAGCCATCATTGAAGTACACTTTTAATTTTGTGCAAACCTCTGTGTGACCTTTCGGTGCCTGTTTATTTTTCTACATTTCTTCTCATATTTGTGTATTTATAGTAAGCTCCACCTGGCTCAAGGCTCTCCTATCAGCCATCCTCACTAACTACATGGTTTCTATGTAGCAGGAGAAATCCACCCACAGACTGGAACTATCACTTACAGCTTGCTTTCATTCAGGAGTTGCTCAAGCATCTATCAGCTACAGTTACAATGAGCTGGAGCTTCCTGTTTCAGCTGATGTTTTGGCAAGTGCTTTCCCTGAAATGGCATAATCATAATTTTTCAGGCAAGGCTTGAAACCCTAAAGGGTTATCTTGATTTATAAACCATTTACCCCCATGTAATAGTTTGCAGTGTTCCAACTATCTCTCGATTAGTTAATGAGAGGCATGTTCCCAAAAATTGCTTTAGTGTGCTTTGGCAGTCTTGTTTTGCAGAATTTATTTGCTTGGTTTTATTGCCTGGATAAGAATCTCAGCACACCACTTAATAGAAAAATCCCAAATTTAAAAATCTGTTGGCTAGGTAGCTGGCAACACAGATGTTGCTACTTCAGTACTGGGTTAGTAGTTTGGTTTTCTAATCTATGCATAATATTTGTTTTCTAAAGATAGCTCATGTGGCAGTAAAAAACTGGATTAACATCACCGCGCTATGTTGATGAGCAGCAACTGAAAACCTCTCCAGTCATTTGGAAGAGAGTGAATCAATGGTCACAAGGACATTTTAAGCAAAACACAAAGTGTTATATGCAAGAGAAAAACACCACAGCATTCTGCAAAACAATGTTACAGTATTTTATGTACTTTTGTATCTTCCTATTACTTTGTTATTTTTACCGTTACTCTATTCATTCCCTTTATTAGCAGATTTCAATTCCTTATCACTATTTAATGCTTGCCATAATAAAAAAGTAATTTTGAGAAGAGAATAAAGATAGAAAATGTCAAAGTTGCAGAAAACTGAAAACATTGTCAGAAAAGAAGCTGTTATGGAGCTTTAATTACATTTTCTCTCTGCTGCTTTTTCTATAATGGCTTGAGTCTTCTTGTGAGAGATGGATATTTTTTCTGGTGAAGTACTGGCTGTCAACGTTATTAAGTACTGAATATGCTTTTCATTTCTACTTACTATGTTTCGTTCAGCCATATGCTAAAAATCTTATCAGGTAGCACAAATTAAGAATGGTCACTGAAATGGATGGGGACACTCCTTTGTGTTTCAGGAAAGGAGAAGGCACTATTCAGCTGGAAATCTTCCTGCCTCACAGAAATCAACCACTACTACAGTAGCATAATGATAGCTGAAAAATTACTAACAAAAGAAAGATTCTCCTTTAAAATGACAACTTACCGAAATAAAACAATGCCCAAGGAATACAGAACTTTCATCAATAATATTAGACAGGGTAGGCAGGAAGTTTTCAAGTCTTCCTCCCTCATTTTTACTGGCAGCCTGAAGCATAGCTGGTTGGAGGACCACTTTTGAAGGAAGTATGGAATCACTCTGCTGATAATTTATGGCTACAACAATTTCACATTCTACAGAAAAAAATATATTAACTTTAATGTTGTCATTATTATTCTCCAAACTGGGTCTCTTCAATAATTTCTGTATTTACACACATTTATTCAATATCTGTTTTCTCTAGTAGAAAGAGTTTTCACTTGATTTGTCATGAAAAGCTTACTAGTGATTTATTTATTTATCTTTAAATCATAAATCACAACTGTATTCCAGTCTCTTTCTATGTTCAGGTTTCCTTATGTCATTTTAAGCAAAACTGTGTTATATGACAACAGGTCTAACACTACTGACGTTGAAAATTAATGAAAAAATTAAAACATTTACAGGTTGGTAATAACTTCATCTGACGTACACGCATACTTTAAAAATTCATCTGCTGGGGAATTTGAAGGTCTGACTTTCATGGGAGTCATACATCTCAGAAAACCCTAGGAAAGTTCAAAGTAAAACCTGGAAATTCTTGACTGATAGCATGTACACATGACTGAATGAAGAATGACTGCTCTTATTCTATGCATGAGGATACCACATATTTGCGACATCCATGCATTCTACCTGACTCAAGGGTTACTAAATCCTTTCTAGTGGTCCAGAAAGACAAAGGGAATCTGCGTCCTTTATGCACAGTACTCTTCTGCTGCAGCTGAAGCTCAACACCAGGTGGCACCTAAAGGTCACACAGTGGTTTGCATAATAAAAATAGAAAATTAAATTTTAGTTTGAAGAAAGATGATTACAAAAAAATTCCTTGAGTGGAGTCGGCTATGTACAAAGTAGCTGTAAGAGATCTTATAAAAATCAAACTATGCCTATATAATGTTTTGGGGGTTTTTTTTCAAAATTTAATGTTAAGAGAAAAAACTAAGCATAAGCATTTGCAATATAAAGAAACTTCCAAAATTGTCTAGAAAAGTCAAAACCCATGGATGACAGTCATTAAAGAGTACTTGCAGACCTCGTTACAATTGTTCTCTTGACACTGTCATCAAGAAGAGCAATGATAGAATGAACAGAAAACAGGGTTGGATTTTGCTTGATGTCTCTGGTGTGTTGCAAAATACATGTGTATTCATGATAAAACATATTAAAAGACACTTCTCGAGAATAAAAGCTAAGTCTTAAAGATGAATAAATAAATAAATAAATGTGAGATTAGACCAGTAATGGCTGCCATTCTACAGATATCTTCCAGTCCCACGACATAAACATCAGAAGACAGGCTATGCAGAAAGTCTTGAAAGCCCTTAAATATGGTTTCTACTAGGTTAATACTTTATATGTCTTGCAGAGAAAAGGAATATTGCTGTCTCCAATGGCTAAAATCTAATACTCAGGTCAGGTTTCACAGCAGTGAAGAAGTCGCAGCCTCTTAAGTACGCGTGACTACCACCATAAAAGTTAAATATAAGTTAAAATCAATATCAAGAATTACACTTGGAAGCAAATGAAGCACTGGAAGCAAATTAAGTTTATAGAGTTCTAATTTAACGTTCACCATGCAATAAGCTCTGCAGAAAGTACATTAGGGCCCAGCCTGGAGGTGACAAAGATATAGCTGATTTTAGTGAAGTCTATATTCAAGACAAATGGTCAAGGCTCTCTGGAGACTCCAAGATGAAAGGCTGAGCATTTGGCTGCTACTTCTGCTGTTTAGATAGCTACAGAGATCCTCCTAAAGGGAGACTGAAAGTGATAAAAGTTACCTCCATCCTTTTATGCAACCATGGACATAATCTTTCAAAGCCTGATCAGTAAAATCAATAAGACAGAAAAACATTCACGCGGTATTCATAAAAATGTTTTTCACAAAACTGTGGGAAACATTTCTTGGCCGATCCAGGTACTTGCCTTCTAAGGAGTTCAGTCTTATGATCTACAACTTTGGGCCAGCATCTGCCTCAGGGTCAAGCCTTCCCTGTCTTCCCAGGCCTATTCCACAGAGGCAAAACAAAATACAGAAAGATAAAATTACTTTTTGTTCATTTTCCTTACCAAGATTGGAAACAGAGTCTCTTGCCCAGAGGAATCACTTTATGGGTAAGCTGGAAAAAGCCCATACAAAACTCACTAATATTGTTTGAACTTACGGTCCCATGTGTGGTTATTTAGATGGTTTTTACTAGGAAGGTAGCATACATGCAATCAGACTCCCCCCCAAAAACTGAAAAAATAAATCAAACCAAAAAACCCACAGATGATAGCTAGTAACTAGAATTTATGGTTACAGAAGTCTAAGAAATTCAGTGTCCACCAGCTTTCTAGGAAAACATAATTAGCATGCCATCAACATATTACATATGTCAGAGTGAGCAATTCCATCCAACATGTTAGCATTTTAGCTTTCTGCGAGGTGCAGGGAGAACAAAGATCAGGTTGGTTTGATTCTTCTGCTGTTGAATATCTACTGTCTGCCTTCATCACACTTTCTTTCTACAGAAGAACTAATGAAAAGGAACAGAAACCCTATCCTGAATTGTATATGATTTTCCATTTATTTCTGGAGTTTAGGAACAAGCCATGGGATGAAATTTATGTCACATCCAAGTACCAGGCTTTAAAGGGTTGTTTCAATTGAACAGAATGTTGTTTGTTTTGGTTTGGTTTTTTGTTTTTTGGGTTTTTTTTTCCCCCTGATTTGTTTTGTGTTCTTTTCCCCCTCCAACACATCCAACACATCCAACACATACAATGAAAATATAGGAATAGAACACAACTATCCAAGGACTGATTTTTATTCATTTTGGCATGTAATACGTCACTTAACTGCCAAGGGAAAAAAAAAAAAATCTTACTGAAGTCTATGTTCAGTTCCACAGCTGTTATGGGCACACGTAAGGTGTTATCTCTGTGTGCGTGCACGAGGAATTTTAGTCATTTAAAAAAACTCCACCAGCATGATTAAGTTGTTGTATTAAAAGCTACAAAAGCCCTCCTGTTTCAAATTGTTAATAACATACTAGGGATTTGAGGCACTATGAAAAGCAATACACAGAAAGTCAAACAGCCTGGATAATGGTGAAGAGGAAGCTAACACATAAATAAATTACTTGGGCAGGCAAAGAACAAATCCACAGAGAGAGGTGGTAACATATTGTCAGAAGACAGCTTCAGGCAAAATAGGTGAAAATCACAAAGAAAAGACAGGAAGCACAGAAAGGGAAACAAAATTGCAGAGGAGTAGCGAAAGCAAAGGCCTAATAGTTATTCTGACTAGGACAAGTTGACAGCATGCCAAAAGAATTAGGATCTAATCAGTCTGCGGGGCTGAAGACTGTTTGGAAGAAGGAGAATCAGATAAATGGAATATATGAAAAAAAAAAAAAAAAAAAGAAAAAAAGCAAAGGAACAAACTGATTTTGAAGGGAATATTATGTTCCTGACAAAAGTCTCTTGACACAGAAAGGGTGAGACAGACAATTTCTACGGGTACATGACAGCTGGGTCATAATCTCCTCCTTATGCACAGATAAGGTTGCCGCCATTTTTAAGACAACCTATTGAAGACACAGGGCAGTGCTTGTCCATCTAGAGTAAGCAGACTAAACAATCCATAGATGGGAATATAAGCAGACACAGGTAACTTGGCAGGAATTTCATAAAATTTATGTCACCTTACTAAAAATGTATGTCACCTTACTATTTGACAGTAGGTTGAAAACCTGTAAATATCATCTGCAAGAATGAGGTGGGGGTTTGCTTCCCAATAATATCTGCATAATTTTCCATATTTTTTACTATTAAATCCTCATAAAAGCATCAAATGAAAATTAATTGTCATTAACTAGCTTCAGTAGTTGTATAGCTTCAGCCCTGAATCCACTGCTCACTTCAAAATTAGTTTTTTCTTGGAAAATCAGGATTAGTGTTTCCGAAGAGCCCCAAAATATGTTAATAATTTTGGAAGAGTAACTGCAAAAGCAATTACTTTGATATTTGTGTGACCTCTGACTGGGAATACTATCATTAATGGTCAAGTCATGACCCACAACTGGGAATACAGTTGTCAGCCATGACAGAAAATAAGCCCAGAGTCACTTAAGACATTGAGATAGGATATATCATAGGAGCAGCCTACTCGGACTCTGAAGATCATGCTACTTTCATTTGGGTGCTTATTTGTAAGTCTAAATTTATGACTGACTTAGCTTTAATGTACATTCTTCTTGACTATAAGAATAACTAAGACATACATGCTCAGATTCTTTTCTATAATGTAAAACCACCTCCAAAGTACAGAGGTTGCTTTGATGATGTCTGTTTTGACAAAATTAAATGATCAAAGCATTAAGATATGTTAATTATTTTCTGTGGTACATATATTTTATAGCATCGCAGATACTACTCTGTGGTAAAATTAATTAAAAAACAACATTTTAACAAAAACCATTTTAGCAACAGTAAGTAAAGAATCATGCTGCTGTAACCACGCAGCCGGCGGTACCGTATTGCTGTAGCTGGAACCAAGCCATAAGCTTTGGACTGAATTTGCGAGGCCTCGGGACTGAGGGTTGTCAGATCTGCTCTGGCTGAGCTTCTCTTGGCCTACTGCAGCTTTGCTTTCCTTGGGTGAGCTGTGGCAGCAATTCCTCTAATTGACTGGGTGTCTCTTATTTATCTTTGTGCGGTACAGCCATAGGGTTAGGCAGACATTGCAGTAACAAGCAGTTACTCTCCATAGCACGGGATTCTTTGGGCTGTAACTCTCTGAGGCAGTGCGAAGAAGAAGAGGTCTGGTAGGCCTGCAGCACCCTGGGGACGGGGGACACAGCATGTGGGGCGGAGGAGCTCAGGCATGGGAGGAGAAAGATGGGGCAGAGGCACAAAGACCTCACGTCCCTAAACTCATCCCTGGTCAGTTTAAGGAATGCAGACCTGAGCTGGACTAATCTGGTTTTAGGGGCAACAAAGAGAACAAAGAACTAGTATCTAACAGAACTACAAGGCAACTCCTATACTAAAATTCAAACGTTACATGGAGCTGCAGACAAATGAAGGAAGAGGAAGGTGTGAAAGACATTAGCAAATATACTAAAATGACTCTTGAGTGGATACTGAAGAAAGAAGAAACCACTGACATGCACCACCTGGATTCCTCCTTGTGAGGAATCCCCCACTGCCAGCACCAGCATGAGGCTCCTGAGGAGCTGGGAATGGGGAAGCATAGCACCAGGAAAAGGGCTAGAAAGCAAGAAACGTGCATGTAAAAATCCTAACTGCATTATTGTTCTGCCTGTTTCTGGACTAACAATGATTAGATTCTGATTATTTCAATTATGCTAGCAACAAACTCTTGGCCTTACTTACCACAAACCTTTTGAATGTAACATTGCATAAGAGATGCAAATTTAGAGTTACCTTTCTTATAATTAAAATCATGGATTTCACGGTAGTCCCTTTATAAAGTTACATAAATTGAGAAACTTTCAAAGAACGACCCTGTGTATTTCAGCTGGTACCATAAGTACTGGAAAGGAGCCTGTGGGCAGATTGTTGATTTTCTTGAGAAAGGTCACATTCACCAGATGTGTGAGGTAGCTATCTTATTTAGGAGGAGAAGGAATGACCTGTTTATCTGAAAAACTTTCTTAGATCTAACTATCCTTTCTGCTACCTTTGATAAAGGTGAGCATCACCTTAAAAAGACTCTTCAAGTAACACTTGAAAGTATAAGCAAATGTAAGCATGCTTTTTTATTCTAAAGGTGTCGCTGAAGAGTTACTCTAAACTGTATATGTAATTTAATTTATGGCTGAAAGTAGAGGATGGTTTGAATTAGAAGCACTGGGGAGCCAATATTCAGAAAAAAATCTAATTTTTCTTAGAAAGGAATCTTAGAGGGGAAACAAAAAAAAGGAGAAACTTACGGATATTGCATGTACATTTTAATTTCAAGCTTCAAACGTGACTCAGTACACAGGATGTTGCTAAATCCCTTTGCAGCACATGTTAGTCTATACTGTTTTCTGCATATCAGTTATGCTTTACCTGGCCTCTTAGTAATAACTGCACATGCTCTGCAACTCAATTTAGGATGCAGCACCCTACAAAAATAATTTCTTTGAAGATTTGCTGTCCCTGATCACTACTTGCTGCCTGTAATTTCCACCCTCTCTTTATAGGTTTGAGTTGGGGGTTTTTTCTACAACATTATTTGAAATCCTGAAAAAGATGTTTCAAAATGTGGAGTATGCTAGTTTGAAGATCACTGATCTTTGGGACTAGTAGAGTCAGAAAACCAATTTTAAAGGTCACTCTGTTTCTTCTTGCAATGATAATTTCTCAAAATAGGTTAGCCTAAAACAGTCCACAATCACAACGGTAGTACTAGGGGATAATTCTAATCCCACATTCATTTCACTGACACTTTGCAGTTTAGTAGATCAGCAGTGGAAATAAGAGTTTCAGATACTTGTGAAAGAAAATTTACATATTTAACCAGCACTGCTTTATTTGGGAGCAATAATTGGTAAGAATATACACACTCTTTTCATGTTTATGTCAAAGATTCGATTCAATCAAGCCTATATTATAATATTTTTCACATCTACTTTTTAATTGGTATCGGTACTCCTCCCAAACCATAAATGTCTATCAGCAGGAGCATGGGAGGAAAGGTGAGCAAAGCGGGTATAATGGATTTGCCAGGGATGGCATTACCATATATATCAAATATGGTTACTGCACAAATGCTGAATGGACATGGATTGCTTTAAATTTTCCAGTCTACTTTTTAAGGCTGACCTTTGATCATTTGAGGACATCTGTGGATTTGTATGAGAATTTTCCAGGGCCAAGTAGCCCACCTGCACCTGTTGATTAGTACAGATTCTGAAAAATATTAAAAAGAAGCCCTGACTATGCCGCTTCTCCCTTCCTCTTTTCTTCCTTTTCCCCTAAATATGAAAGCACTTGGATTTTATAATTTCCTCATATATAATCATGCTGTGATCAAAACCGATTTAATGTAGTGCTGGTGTTTATACAAAAGGATATCTGAGGCCACTTTGATATCCTAGACAACATCTTCCTGTGATTCCTCTTCCCAGTTGTACATCATTTAGATGCAGTGAACAACAATTTAAACAAAAAAAAGAAAAAAATAAGCCTAAACCCCCACACATATAGAGACATTAAGAATAGGGTTTATCTTCCTGATTTTAGATGGCAATACAGTAGATTCTACAGCTATGCTGAGCTTGCCACCTGTGCAGTTAAGGGAATGCTGCAGTCACCTTGCTGAGGTGATTCATCGAATCTACTTCAGGCACCATCCTCAGGATAAGATGAATCATGTTAGGAAACTGCTTATTTTTCCCTGTCTGCTCTATGGGGGCCTCTGTAGACAGGTTAAACATAAGGACATGAATGCCACCTCAGACACTTTAAAATAAATTGAAAGAAGAACATTATATATATATTATGCAAAAAATAAGCATACAAGTTTGAGATTGTTGCTATTAGAGTGAAACCACATTACTGTAATAGTTTTCTACTACAAATTATTGGAAATCAGTAGTTTTGAAACGATATCCTGTTATTAGTGTTTATTAGAATGCGTAGTTCCAATCTTGAGGTGTTTACCTGTCCTTATAACATTCATTTACTTTATAGTATATGTTCCAGATCCCATTTTCTTTGTTAGTCCTGTCTTACGTGTAACTGTATGGCTATAATCGGAATTATTTTCAGTGATTAAAAAAAAAAACAAAACCAAAACAAACCCACGCCATTTTTAAAAATACAGTAAAAATACAGTGCTAGTGCATCTTACTTGCTCCATACTACAACCGGAATCATAGATCAAGATGTTCCTGCACTGAACATCAATTCTGCTCAACAGAAAGCAGAGCCTGTTCAAGACAGTGTTGTAAAACTTTGGTTCTTTATCTGCTACCTCAGGATTACTGTAATGCATTGTAAAATGAATCTTGCGTGACAAACAATGGGTGAAGATAGAGAAAAAACAGACAGCTTAACTGCATTCAGAGCAGGTAGTTCCTCATACATGGGGAATGCTTTTAGGCAGTGAGACTTTCAGCCATTATTTTCCTCCACTTTTTGGGTGGTCAGGGCACAAGCCAACTGCGTAGTTGAACTGCAGTGTTTATAGGAACACATGTGTACCTTAATGTGTTTAACAAGTAAGTGCACTGCAAAGAGAGAGACTGTAGTTCTCTAAGAAGATTCCTACACTTCCCCTTAAATTCTCATTTTATTGAGTCATCTTTCATAATGATCACTAACAGGGTGTTCATCTGATCCTAGATGCTCACCATGAGGTATGATTGGCAGATCCAAGTATTCTAAATTTTAACAAGATATAATGAAATAATACTAGAAAAAGATTTTTCAAGTTGAAACCTTAAAAGCAGTTGGTTTTGCCTTAAAGTTGCTAGCCTAAGTTCCTCACCCATAAAATGGGGAGACCCTTCCTTACAAGAGAACTATGACAACAAAAACAAGTGATGCCTTTGGAGCATGCTGGGCCAAGCTGTGATAGAAGCAACAAAAGGATAAGGAATGGTGATGATGAGTACCAGCTCTGAGCAAGCATGCTGGAGTCCTCCCAAGTAATGCCCAGAAAGCACCGCCAAAGCTCCACCACGGCATCTTGAATGCCTGTCCAGGGCCTGAAAGATGAAGGAAAGCTGGAATAAGCATGGCCTGAGCCTTAGGTAACAGCGACCCACTAGGGCTGCTCAGATGCTCACAAATGCAGTAGAGCAGAGCTGAGATGACTCAGAAAGAAACACAAACTAGTAGACAGCTGTCTATTCAGTTTCCTATACTGTATTCAGTTTTCTATAGTCCATTCAGTATTCTGACTGAATCAAGGGTCAAGAGGAAAAACAATATGTTGCATTCACACCCTCACAATTAAGATGCATCAGGGGCTGATTTGAATGTACTCTGAATAACATTCACAGTTTTGACATTTCCTAGCGTATCTGTGTTTGACTTTGTTTTGCAAAGCTCTTAGCGATATTTCTGTATTCAAAATAGATCTACTTATCTAAACCCCAATAATCTGTTCAGTCTTTGATAAAACAAAAAAATTAATGTAACAGGTGCGTACTTTCCTCTGTGAAAGACTGACACATTTCACCAATTTAATGCATTGTTTTGAATATGTGGCAAATAAATAAGTTTCAATAAAACACTGTAGTTCAATTCCACATATATTTTACAAATAGATTATGAAGGAAACAGAAAAATATTTTTCTATAACTGAAATTTTATCTATTTACTTTTTAATTATGCATTAATCTTTGATTCATTTAAGTCATCCACAAAGAACACACTGTCAAGTACTGGCCATCCATGGAGAGCACTGCTGCACATATATTTGGGGTTGGGAAGAAAACCTAATTCCTCAAGGTACATTACGAAAAAGAAAAAAGCTAAAAGAGGAATTGAAGGCTGCTGCTTTAACATGAGTACTTGCAAAACTGCCAGGCTGTGTAAGTGAACGCAGGAAGATGTTACAGTTGGTTTACTGTGACAGAGCACTGATATTTTCACCCTGTATGGTGGATCATCCTGGGATCACACTCATGAGAATGTACTGGGTTAGGATGCAGTATGCAGACCTGCTGCAGCAAAGAATCTGCTTTGACTAATGAGCAGAATAGCAAAAAGAAAACAAGATCTGACAGTTCCTTGATACTAAATGGTGTGACCTAAGCCCATAGCTGTCAAGGTTTTTGCACTGCCAGAAGGGAGATTTGGGGGGTTTGGAGCAAGAGAAACAACTATAATGATTTAGACTTAACCTCAGCAGTGCCCTGAACCATTATTTAATGATGACTCACCTTGGAGTATGCTAGTTAAATATTTTGATAAATTGAGGAAATAAAAGTTACTGGTCCCAACAGTTCCACTGTACATAAATAAAAGAAATAGTTGATAAAACAGTACGAAAAGGCAGGTAGGTAGCATATAATTATTCCCCAGGTGACAGGAAATAAAATGGGCAGTGTAAATCTACTAAAAGGTATAATTATCTCCAGGTACTAGGCCCACATGAGGCATTATCTAACATCTGCAAAAGCCATAGCATTGTTTATTTTCACCTGTTGCATCCATAGCAGATATTGCAGCAAATTACTAAAAGCAATAGGCAGTTATTGCACAAGAATAAAATGCAAAGGAAAAAACAGAACTAACATCTGAGATTTGTGTAAAGGCACTGAACAAGAGCCGATATGACATGTTAGACTCACTGGGCAAGAAGCTCAATTAAATATGCATGGTATTCAGAAAATGTACTACATCCTCCATGTGTTCAGAAGTACAGTGAAATATTCTGCTGTGTGGCTGACAACCAGCAAGTTACCCAGGGCCTTTACACTGCTGCCTCGCTGTCCTCTGTAGCACTGCAGTGATGATAATCATGACATCCTGCACAAACCCAATCGTGTCCATCGGGTCTGGCACCTCTCCCATCTGCTCAGCACGGGGAGGTATCCTACAGTCACCTTGCATGTTAAATCAGGCATGCTGCAATATTAATAAGATGAGGTGCAGAGCTGCAAAGAAGATGCCAGTCAAAGAAGCCAAAAAGCAAATTAGTTTTTGTGCTCTTTTTGTGTGAATGTGAAAATGGAGACATGATACTAAGTGACATCTATCAACGTCTGCAGATGAGATAGGGCATGTATCTCCTATCAAGGGAATATCTGTGTTCAGCTGATTGTGCCTATGAAATTGGAGTCATTTACACATTCTGTAGAAAAAGGAGCTTTCAGGAACAAATGTTAATAAATAGCCTAATGAGTACTTCAAATGCTGAGAAAACAACATCGAGTAAAAAAAGAAAAAAAAAAAAAAAGTTGTCTTTTTTCTCCCATTAAATACAAAAATTTAAAGAATAGAGTTTCACTCTAAGCTATATGAATTTCAAAACCAAGTTCAGACATTTACATTTAATTTTCAGATTCTTGCAATGGATGTCAACTTAAGTATCTTAACCTAGACTTCTTTTAGTGCTCCTAAACACACAGACATCTTTCCATACTATCTTGGTATGATTTACAATGAAGTCTTGTAAAACAAGCTTGCAAAGCTTTTGATATTGCAAGGAGCTCTTGCTTGGCACAATACGGGGAGGGATTTTTATTTACTGTTACTGCACAATGTATTTTATAAACAGAAGGATGTATGTGTTTAGGACTCTACAAAAGAAAAATCCTGTAAACTGTGGTCTTAGTCAAAAGGTGGATATTAGTCTACAAAAGGAATATTATCTACTGAATTCCAAACTATAGCACTTAAATATTACAATGGTTTAAGCATAAGGGTTCCAAAGCATTAGTCACTACTCAGAAACTTAATTGCACTTAAGACCACCCCATTACAAAGCTGGTATATGTGTTTAATTAATAAACTGGTATGGAGAAGTGGGTAAGTAATAAACCCACTAGCTGTGCTGTAAAAAACACACATAGCATGTTTATGTGACACCAATTAATGGCATGGTTTTGAAGAATGCCAGCTTGACAAGTCATTGACAAGTACTGGAAACTTAAGTCTCAAAAATATATGAGACATGACAGAGGCAGCACAAGTTCTCCCACCCTTCTTTCCCAATAGTCTTCAACCCTGACTTACCATATTCTATGGAAAAAATTCATTTGCTATGCCTGCTCCACAGTTGTTATCTGTGAGCGACCACCAGCAGGCCTGCTGGCTAGTGCCAATTTTGACAGTGGATTATGTCATGAAATGACATTTGAGTTTTGTCCTTGCTCAACAGCAAACAGTGTTAAGAAAATAGGTCAGAAGACAAATTCCTAGTACAGGAAGGTGGCAGAGTTTTATGGGCAAACAGCTTTAATCTGTCCTTTTCTTTTAGGTTATGTTTGCTTACCAGGGGGGAAATTCAAAAAAATTGAATACACCTGCCTGAAAGGAAGAAGCTTGTGCACAGAATGGAAAAAGATTTGATTGCCTGAAAGGAAAAGTGCCTATTAGAAAGAAAAAAAGATCGCCTGAGAGAGGAGCTTACCCACTTGCTTCAAAAAGCTGCTTGCTTCCAAAAAAATAATTTACCTGCTAGGATTCAGCTCACCGACTTTTCTGCCAGGTGCTGGAAAGCAAAACGCTGAAACAAGGTCTATACTCATTACTTCTGCTGCTATCACACAGTCAAAACAAGGCCATCAATTAATTTCTGCACAATAGCCTCTTTAGTTTTAAAATCTACCATGCTTTCCTTGCTGCTTTCAAGGCAATCTTGGCAAGTGGATGTGCTATGGGAAGTGCTAATCTTTTCATCTTTTTTGTATGGGTTTAAGAAGGGAACAGAGTCTAGAAGTTATTCATCACTTACAAGGCATAACATGAAATTTTCTTGTGCTTTTGAAGTGATTCCCCTGAATATAATTGACTAAACTGATTAAAGCAACTGTTGAGTTGAAAGTCTTCCAACCAAGGCCTGAAAAATGCCTTCCTGTGAAATGTTTAATATTTCTTTTTGTATGATCTCCTTATTAGGCTGTTCAACTTTGTATCCTGAGAAAATTACAATTTTTCAGGAAACTGGATTATATCTCCTTGCCCTCTCTGTAGCTGACACCGTTTGTTTGGGGTTTTGTTTTTAGAACGGGACATTTTATTTCAGATGTTTTATTTTTCAGAAAACACGTTTCTTCTGCAACATATCAGACTACTTAATTTTTTCATGTCTTGAGTTTCAGTGCCCAGCCATACAATGTTTTATGCAAAATGAAGAATTTTTTGTTTGAAATCAAATCATTATCAAGAAGCCAAGTATAAAATTACATTTCTGGTATAAGGAAAACACATAAGACATTTTGAAATACTGTTTTTCCCTCTCTAAAGCATGTATTTTTCTCATATATGAGAGTTTCACCAGATCACAGAATGGTTGAGGTTGGAAGGGACCTCTGGAGGTCATCTGGTCCAACTCCCTTCTCAAGCAGGGTGACCCAGAGCAGGTCACCCAGGACCATCTCCAGACGGCTTCTGAGTAACTCCAGTGATGGATACTGCACAGCTTCTCTGGGCAACCTGTGCCAGTGTTCAGTCACCCATCAGTACTCAGCGCACATCTGTACATATGTGCGCTTATCTATTTTATAGATATTTTGTATCTACAGCTATCTATTTTATCTATGTATTTATGAGAAAATACATGCTTTGTGGGTCTATGTATTCTTTTTTTTCTTCCCTCTCATTAAAAAAACCTACAACCACAAGTCACCTTACACTGAACTCTGAACCTAAGAGTGTTTTTATAGCAGAGCTTCTGTCCTTATTAATCTTTAATAAATCTTTCTTGGGAAAAGAAAAAGCAAATAACAAATGAATGCCTATTTTATGTTCACAAAGTTGGCATACTAGTGCAGCTGATTTGCATTCACATTTGGCTAGTCTGGGTGCACTTAGTAAGGTGGGTATAGTCTCAAATCCTTATGTGCACTTACCATAAGGTCATAATAAACAGGCATTAACACACAGGCTTATTTTCTACCCTACGAGGAGTCAAAACCAGAATGCTTTTTCAATAAACATGCATTCATGTTCAAAAGTTAATATTCTCTCTAATTTTATTTTTTTAAAAAAGAATAAATTGGTTATAGTAATACGCTGTTTGTGTATGCCATCTGATTAATATGCTTAGAAAGGGCAAATGGAGCCCCTTTTCCTGAGTCCTCTCAGGTCCCAGCCAGAGGACTCCTTAGAGCCATGATGCTGAAGGGCTAAACTGGAAACCAGATTGTACAAGAGGTGGCAATGTGAGTTTTAAAATCAATTTTAAAGCCTTCAAAAAAGTATAAGCCTGTGGAATACTTCCTGCTTTATTATATTTATCTATATACTTTTAGACACTATGTTATCTATTCATAGTTCAGCAGGTATGCCAGGCTCATCAGTTTCCAAATTATTTGCTGGCTTCCTGGCACACCTCTTAGTTATTTTTATCTGATATTTCAAATAAATTACAAAATGCCTTGAATTGCATGATTAGTCCATTATGTATTCTGTTTATTACAATTATATGAACTTTTGATTAACCTCCATAAGTTTCATGAATAAATTACCTGGATCAGGGGAAACTGCCAGTTAATGTTACAACGTTCCAGTGGGGAGTTTCCAAGAGATTAATCTGCCTTTTTTAGAGGCAGCTTTTTTCATCCCAGCTTCCTTTAAAAGGAATACATGCTGCTGCTGCTCAGTTGTGATGAAGAACATGTGAATATATTTGCAACCCACTCAAAGTGAGTGGGTGCAAAATTTACTCACAGAATCGCATCTTTGGAAGATGATTTGTGCCCTTTTAAATATTGATGGCACAGTCACTCTAACATGATGAGGATAAATTGAGCTAATCATAATGAGTCTCCCAAGCTGTGCTGTATTACAATCCAGAGATTTCTTTCCTGCATCTCCTGTGAGTGGTGTTGAACAATTTCTTGTTGAGAAATCTCAAAAAGTTTTCTACCATCCACAATACAATTACCAGGAAGAAGACTCCTAAGACCTGGCTCTGCTTTTGACCAAAACTCCTCCCCACTCACACATACACACTTCCCAGAGGTGTAATTCTTTCATGATAAGTTTCATTGAGGCAGATGGACTCGCACCGCCACTTTTATAAAGTGATCAAGAAAAAGGAAGAAAAAATGGTGGGGATCTAGCCTTTGGGTACAGAGGAAGGGATTTGATGGAGTCAGTAGAGAATGGGAAGACCAAGATGCAACGTGCCTACCAAATTCATCACACCCGACACCTGCTGTGTGTTGTAGGATGAGGAAGAGATCAGAAGCAGGAGAGCTTTATGTTGGTCTGTCAAGAACAATCAGAGATAACCCATTGGTGAAAGAAAACTTGGTGGCATGGAGATTAGGCAGAGAAAGAAAGGACACTGGAAAAGGGTGCTGGCGGCCCTTTGATTAACTGTACAGGAGAAGACCTGTGAATATAGAAGAAAACCATGAAATTAAAGTATTAATCGTAATGACATAGGGTCTATCTGCAAGAGATGAGAAGTGCAGAGATGTCTGCGGGAGCATCTCATTGCTGTTCTGTCCAGGTGGTATTCAACAGCATCACAGCAATGAAAGAGCTCAAAACAAGAAAGTCTGCATAGCAGATCAGCATGAGGTGCTCAGGAAACCAAAAGAAGGTTTAGGAGGCCCTGAGGGAGCACCAGTGAGACAGAAAGGGTGCTGGATGAGCCATCAGAGCCCACTGGGTGCGGAGCACTGGCCTGGCTTTCAGTGGCGTGCTGCTGTTCCAAATGGAGGTGGATATAGCAAACACAGGATATTTCATCCTTGCATTAGCTAATCTTTAGACTGATCTTAGAAGACAAAATTTGTTAAGTATTTCTTAAATAACCAAATACACAAGGTCCTGTGAGGTCAGAACGGTCTGTGGGTTCAGTTCAATTTTGATGGAAAACTACTGGGAATGATCATCTAATGAGCCTGGGCTATAAATATTATTATTAACATACTGATTATATCTTTTCCTATGCTGCTTTTTCATAGGAGATAGACAGAGATGGTGCCAACTGTTCTCAATAGCTGGCAGAAACAGAGAGCTGGATGAAAACCAGCTGGTTGCAGCTCAGACTGGAAAGATAGATGGCATTCAGGAGAAGTATTTTAGGAACAAAATATTGCACCAAACTATTCCTGAAAGGTTTTTACACTAAACTCAAATTTCTGTGGGATTCACAGATCTATTTGGGGTCAGCTTTCCAGAGTAAAAGGTAACACTGCAGATCATACGTGTTTTCTCTTGTGGATGACTATACTCAGAGTAATTGTATTTCCTTTTCTGTGATCTGTAATCACAGAAGTCCCAGGATGTCTACAGTAGAGGAAAAATCGCTAGGGCTGAGCGCCACAATTACATTACTCTTCTCAGTGAATACCAGGGTGCAAGATGACTGAAAGCAAGTGAGAGCCAAGAGACTCAAATGATAATAAAAGAGCAGGGACCAAAATTGAAACCATTATTCTAATGATCAACAATATATCAGTTCGGATGCTAGAAAGCAAACAAAAGAGATAAGGAAAGGAAAATTTTTAGGTGTTAGGAGAATAACGTTTTTAAAGTAAATCCTGGAAGACAGATGGTAAGGTTGTAAAAGATGTGTTTTCTACGAGCTAAAGTCAGGAGCATTAGAAGCGTAAAGAGGCATGAATTTAAGTAAGAGAGCTATTTATTATAAAAACTAACAATGCATGCAGTTGACGTTCACTGGTATTTCTTCAGAACAACCTTGGCAAATAATGTAAGAAATACATAGGTACTATAAGCCTTTTGGTGTAATTTCCTTCTGTTTCCCAGAAACAATAAAATAATACACAGGAGTTCTTTCGCCTTCCTCAGCGCAGTGACATTTCACAAAAGGTAAAGCAATGCTGCACCTACTGACTTCCCTTGTCTATTTACAAAAGGAAATGTCATCAAGCATTCAAAATGTCACTACGTGCTGGGATGACGTCACAGCAATGTTCCTTCCCCTTCAGATGCCGATGTTTGGAGCAATAAACTGTAATCTGCTTAAGGAGATCATGGTTTGGTAGGCAAATGGCACTGTGCTTAATACCTACAAATGAATCGCAGAGTGAATACATTTGCCAGGACTGACGATATTTTCCAAGGAGCACAGACAAACGTTCACTGACGTTGTCTGCCTCTTAAGCCAATTATTGCTGCAATACAAAGAGGTGCTGTGTCTGATACTTAAGCCACCTTGTTACAGTCCTTTAGAAGTGTCATGTACACAGAGAAGCATATTTGTAATCTTTATACTAAGTACACTTCACCTTAATTACATTACCTCACAAAATTATATAAACAAGACTTTTGTATTTGTGGTAGAGATTTTCTCAAGCTGTAGAACTGGGAGTTGGTAATGAATTTCATAGAGCACAGTTTAGGATACACAGTTTTCGTTTATTTATTATTTGGTGCAAAATAGACACAAGTCACAAAATCTGAGATTCCTTTCTGTCATTAAGTTTCTCCTAGATTCATATAACGCTGTTCATTTCTTGCTCGTACTCAGACTTTTTACTGATTCCCAATAAAACATAAATCTTAAAATTAAATAGTTCTTAGAAACAATTTGATATGTATTATGCACTTACTTTCTTCATTATCAAATATTCCAATAAAATATATGTCAACAAAAGGTCCTTAAGAAATAACATGATTTTCCTTTTCCCTTTCAGTTTGTTTTATCCAGCAGAGATATACACTGGTTCTTGTAGCCTAAGGACTTGCATGCACATGCATAAAACTCAAAGTGAATCCTAAACTGAATCTATAGTAAGATGTTAAAAAATGCTGTTATGGGAATTTTTTTGTTTATCTTGTGGTTTGTTTGTTGGCATGTTTTGAAACAATTCTTCAGTTTCTTATTAAATTATAATTAAAATTTAAATAAATAAATATAGCACAAAGGTGTTTCTCCTAATCATTCTAACCTGCTACTGCTGATCTTACTACCGTTATTATGGCAGTAAACCTCAGAGGCCTTTTGAATACTGAGGACCTACTATGCAAAACCATATGAGATATCAGTTTGAGGTTTTTAAGCACCCAAATAAAATACACACGGAGTTTGTCAGTCCTACCACCATGATAGCAGTTTGGGGTATGTTTATGCAAATTATCTGTTGAAAACACTGGTTTTCATTAGCTCAGGGGAAAAAAAAAAAAAAAAAAAAAAAAAAGGACAATTAATTTCTGCTCAGATTTAACCCGAGCATCTGGATACTTACCCAAGGTCACTCAGTAAGTCAGTGACAGGACTGACTGCAGACTTTCCTCCGTCTTCTGTGCTTTCAATATCAGAAACAGTTCTTTAACTTTCTCAGATTTCCAGACCAGCAAGATTCACTAGAGTTCAGATGAGTCGAGAGCCAGTGCACAGCTTATCTGAATCTCCTAAATTTCTGAAGATTTCCTATCACAGGATTACAGATTTATTTTTAGTAGCTGTCCAACTTCTAATGTGAGTCATAAACCTCAAGTCAAACTACGTCTATAAAGTTATCAGATTAAGCTCGGATTCTCAGACTTCTAAATGACTCCATTAGCATCAATGAGTAGGATGCATTTTGTGGAGATATGGTTATACACAATTTAAAATTCATCTGAATATTCCAAAGTTAAACGAAAGAGCTGTTCCCTGGAGATTAACTGAAGAACTATATTCTTATTACTTGCTTCAGCTATATCTTTACCAATTTTTTTGAACATTTTTACCTCTCATGCTATTTATAGTGAAAACTTATTAGTGTCCCTGTTCAAATTAATACGAGGAAGCAAACACCCTGGTCCCAGTAATGCTTCCCACTTTATTGGCTGAAACAGCATTTCGTTTGTGATACTAAAATAATAAGACTGCATCTACATAGTTAACGCAAACAGCAGAGGTTCACTCACATTGTGGAAAACTAAGAAAAAATGCAAAGAAATCAAAGTAAAGACAAACTCAGCACTCTCAAAACCTTCTTATAATAAAGATTATCCAAAATATTATAATGGTCTTTTCAATGACTTCCATGCAACTGAAATACTTCATATTACAGCGAATACAGTATATCTATCTGCTTGCAAAAATTAATGAAAACAAAGGTCAAATATTGAAAAAGATCCACGTTAAGGTTAACTTTTAGACTACAAATAAATGACAAAGATTTTTGTACAGATTTATTATTGTACTAGCTTTCAGGTTAGTTTAAAGAAGAAGTCAATAAAACTGGACCAAGTATCTTTTCCAGCTTTCAGATATTTATATCTTAGTTTAGAAAGTCTATATTTATTCATCTTGAACTAAACTGGATAGGAAAAAAAGTGAACTATTACCATTTGCACAGCTCCAGCTTTCAAATCTGAACTGAAGAAATATCTTCTGAAAGTTTCCAAATCATTCAGTGTAAAATAGCGTTGACCTTAGTAATTAAGGAAATCATTACAGCTATGTCTGTCTTACGGTACCTGGGAAAAATTTGCTCTGGTTGTAGCAGCCTAGATGAATCCCAGTTTCTCTCAGGAAAAGATTCAAGCACACATTCCTCTGTCCCACCATTTCCATAAAAAAAGTTTCTCAAAAATTTACCACATCCTCCAGTCTGAGTAGTTATCAGGCCAGATACACATGGTGTATTGGAAGGTCATCTGTCCTGAAATACAGCCCTAATCAGAAAGAATTGAGAACACATAATTAAAAATTCATGGTATTAAACAAATACTTATGTTTCAGATACCTTATTTTCTCCTGGATAATTGCTTTTACATTTGCTTGTAATTTGACATTATTGTGAACGTTTGATAAAAAAATATTTAGCTTTTTATTGCAACTATTGAAAGAAATGACCTGGGTGGAAACAACTGAGCCATAACCCATCCTCAGTCACTCTCTCTGGTAGGACACAGCAGCACATCGGCTATCTGAGAGAAGGAATGGTGTTCTGGACATACTGCCTCACAAATCGTAGCTATTTAGCATACACAACTTGGCAAATAGATGGTTTAAACCTCCTGGATCGACACCCTCTCCTCGTGCACGGATGTCTCATGTTCAGTTAAGCTAGATTTAGGATTCGTTTGGCAGTGCTTCGCAGTTTGCTAGGCAGGGTGCTCTGGTTTTGGTTCTTCCCTGACAGACAAACCCCAAGCAGGATGTTCAATTTTTCAGCCACCTGAACATTGACTTTAAAGAGCTCTGCCTGACATCTTGCTTTTGCCTTCACTTTCTCCCCTGTTGCTACTTTATCACACCGACTAGGCTGTACATGAAGTGCCTGAAGCTATGGCAGCAAAGTTACAAAACAAACAAAAGGCCTCCACATCCAGTTGCATCCTGCCTGCTAGAGTGCAGCACGGCTTGGAGAAGGTTTTAAAATCACTAAAAGAGTAACTTCATTTTATCTCCACAGTCTTTGTTTTTTTTGTTTTTGTTTTGGGACTGAGGGAGAACATCCCACATCAGCTTAATCAGCCCTGTGATACAACAGTCTGCAAGTATGAACTGAGTAAGAATTAGTACATTTTCAGGATCATCCAAAGGGAGGAATCTGTGAAATAAATTAACCCTCCAGGCACAGATTAAAAAGTTGCCGATCTTTAGCACCTCCCATTTAATAATCTTAAAGTTCATTACAAATGGTAATAAGCCATGTCTCATCATGGATAGGAATATTAACAATATTCTTTCGGTCTTAGAAATGGTATAAGTGAACAGCATAGCCAGCAGTCTGATTTTCATAACGTGCCTGTTTATTCATTCATATAGTTTGTGGGTATAATTACAACAACCGTGTTTCTGTTGGCCTGTTATACACATAAGCAGCTATTTGCATCTGCAAATATCTCATTTACGTATATGGTCACTGTTATGCCTATGTGCATAAAAGAGGTATGCAATTGCATACATCGAAATGCTCATATATTTGTAAGAAAAGATGTCCGTGAGCTAAGACATACATCCAGCTATGTCAACTTTGTGGCAGGACTGGGAATACAACACAAATTGTCAGATTCCCAAGCCTGCAATTTAATCACAGAGCCTCACATACTTGAAGAGGAATGAGAGACGTAAGTAAGATGAAGGAAACAGGCCAGTCTCATCAGATCAGTAAGGATAACAGTGATCCACCTCAGACTCCTTTATGACTTCATTAAATTGTTATGGTGAAGGGACAAGCCCTGTTGTTCTAGAGAATAGATCACCCCAACTACTGATGCCGGTGAAATAATCCAGTGGGTGTAGCAGAGTAGCAGAAATTCACTACCAACCTTTGCAAAGATTAACCAACATGCCTCATTTTTATTCTGTTTTCTAATTTGCATCAATCAAATCAAAGGATTTTAAGTTACTAGACACCTTCCTAACACTTACCTTCCCCAGTTACTGAGATATGTAATTCAGTCTTCTAGGAAACACATAATAATTTAAAAAAAAAAAAAATGTGTTAAAGAAAACAACAGATTTAATTTCTTGAGCTACCCAAAGTAACAATTCCTGTAGCGCCATAACAGAAAGTACACAGCCATAGGGTAAAAGCAAGTAGCAAAGTGAGAAAAAAAAAAAAAAAAAGTAGGAGGTAGGAGCTTGTCTGGAGAAACCAGACTGCATTTACTGAGAAAGACTACTAGCCTGTGAACTCATATTAAATCTAATTTGAAACATCTAAACACACACACACAGACAAAAAGATGGAGGGAGAAGAAAAGGAAAAAACCACAACAATTCTGCTTTCTCTGGGGCATCAGGAGGCACATGTGAGAGCAGAAGGGCAACAAGTCTTTGGAAAAGTCCTGGATTGGGAGCTATAAAAACCCCAGATTGAGCTCTCAGTTCAGTGAAAGGTTTTCTTCCTGTCTGACTCTTGGGAAGTCACAGAAAAAAATGAAGCAGTGCTTTCACATAGAGAGCAGGATTTGATGGCAGGAGCTGAAGTCCAAATTTGCAACATAAACTCTTCCTCATTAATAAATATACTTCACTGTATAGATTCCTAAACTGAGTAAGTACCTCTTTTTTCATATAAAATTCACTACTACTGTTCTATTTACCAAGAATGTGATAAGCTACTTCAATTTAAAGTTAGTAATCATATACATTATAGTTTTGATATATTTGCATATAATCAGATTAAGCTTTCTTGAAACAAAGTCCCTCAAAGGTTCCCCAAGTGGTAGATGTTTACACAAAAGGCAGCAGACGTAACGTCTCTACCTCCCCCAAAGACAACCTCTAATAGTACTTTTTCCAGTTTAGTAAGAGTTAGAACAAGTGGATGGTCTGGTTCAGTCAAAAACAGTGGTTGTCCTCCCTTGAGTGCAATACTTCTGGTACAAAGGAGCATAGCAAAAAGGAACGTGTGCAAGTTTTAATTCTTTCCGGGATGAGAGAGCATGTGGCCATTGCCCCTCCCCTACCCGCGCCGGTCGGGCTGGAAGTTAGACACAGACCCCAGCTAAAATAACAAGAAATTTAATACGACAGAGTGATTGAACAATCTGAATAACAACAGTATCAATGGTAACAACAATAAACAGCAATAACAGTGAATAAGACAAACGATATACAGAGAAATACCGCTAGCTGGTCTACAGAAAGCCAAATTCCCTCCCGAACCCGCCAAGGAGCAAGGAAAAGGTTCTGCCCCCCGGACCTGACATCAGCATGGTATGAATAACCCGGCTGGAGATCCCTTCTCCCTCTCTCTTTGCTGGGGAAAACTTTACTCTATCCTGGCTGAACCAGGACAGAATGTAACCACAGGTGACACTCTGTTATTTGGATGGAAAGGGAAGTTCTTAAATTCTACCTCTTCCTTCCCAGAGTAGTTTTATGGTATTATACTGAACTGTCATTGGAAAAAGAAAGGAAATAATCCAGAGTGCAGCGACCAGAACTCAAAACTTATTTCACCTCTCTGGAGGTGGAAGAAAGTGGCATATTACTGGTCCAAGGCTTTTGTCTTTCAGTGCAGCAGCACTTTGTTATCAAGTTAAAACCCACGGCAGCTTTTGCTGCACCAGGCAGGTTACAGAATAGACCTGCGAACAGCACTGCTGTCACTGATGGTTACTATTACCCACTAGAAATGGATCATTTTTAATACCTGGAACAGATAGCAGGTATGTCAGTACCTGTACATCTCAAGAGTGTATGTTTTTCATGTCCTTTTACCCCCCACGGCAATCTTCCCTGCTTTTTGCCATTGCTGTCATTTACTATGAACTGGTGGGATCTGGCAGCCTTATTCTGCTTGAAATAAATTCCAGCTGCCAAAATACTATTCCAGGTTCAATTTTGATTGCATTGTTGCCAACAAGAAAGCAGCTTATACTTCTCTTTCATATACTATCTCTCTATGAAGCATCCTTTCTGACAGCAGTTAGGGACACTAAAGTTGGCCTTTGCCCATAGACATTCCCTAGATGACCTATATCAAACAAATCAGATATCCTTTTGTCTGAGTGCATGAGCAAGTAGGTGACCCCATTTGAAAATATTCATTAAATGGTTTCATCATTTTTTATATTACTTTAAAGTCATTAACATATTGGGTCAAATTATGATCTCAATTACAGAGGAGTAAATCTGAGGTAATTACATAGGTGCAGAATATGATCAAAATCCGGTGCAAAATAATTAGAACATTTCAGTTGCTCTTGGTGAAACTTCATTAGTGGAATAATATAAATTAATAAAGACCACCAAAATGGATTATGTCAGAAAATTCACTGAAAATAAAGTCTCAGGTTGTACTGTTCACAGGAAACATATCAAGTAAATCAGACAAACGAAGCCCTGAGGTCCTGGTAATCAGTGTTAGAGCTACTTATGACCTTCACCCTTTTGGTGGGAACATGACTAATCCACTTGATAAACTGAGCATCAATGACCTTCTTTAAACATTCATTGAAACCTCACTGAGTAAATGATAACTATTAACCTTAAATTATGTGGACATATAATTATCCAGACTGGATTCTCTGCATACCTATTACAGGAGCACAACCTGTCTCCCCCCCCCCC
>NW_020799099.1:36408120-36429204 GCF_003259725.1 Athene cunicularia
CCCCCCCTTCACATTAGCCAATGTTTAGCCTAAATGCAGTTACAGACACAAATACGTTAAACAAACTTTTCACTGTTGAAAAAAATCAATATGCTATGAGATAGGAAACATCAGAATTAAAATTGCACATAAATATATACCCCTTTCTACTAAAACGTGCATGTGGTTTTAGTTTCAGGCTTTACTTGCATTCTCCTATGGGTACCCTCTCCTTAAGCACAGAGGATGGGTGGTACACACATAAGGAGAAGCTCTCCCACACTTCTGCTTTCTATTCAGTATTGTTTGTGATATCCTGAATTACTGGAGGTATGAGGTTAGTAAAATTAAGTCCCGATTTCTCTAGTATTTGACTACTTCATCAACATTAACATGTGCTTTTCTTCCAACAACTTTTATTAATGCTATGAGGGAACTGGAATTTCTGTCCTATAGGAAGTCTGTATGGGAAAAAAAAAAAAAAATTTCTTCTCAAAAGATGGTCAAGCTTTGACTTTCTCAACATAGACAAATGGTAGGAAAAAGGTATACAGAAACAGAGAATGCAGTCCTTTAAGCATGTCTGTATAACACCTCAGTTTCAGATGAACCGGGTGATGCATCCTACTCTCACACAAACAGTTCAGAGACTTCCACAGCTGGCCCACTTACCCGGCTTCTGGGAGAGCTTGAGGAGGCAGCCGTTAGCTCCAGAAGCTTTCTTATGTACCCTGGGGTAATCTAAAAGGATTTGTTTGTTTGTTTGTTTTTAAATAACCTGAAGTGCAGGCAGGGGGACCCAGAGGTGGCTCATTTTGGTGACAGCCTGCCTGGCAGGCAGACGAGCCCCGGGCTCTGTGCTGGATGTGGCATCAGGGTGCTCAGGAGACCACTGCGGTTGTGGCTTGGATGATATCTATCTGGGCTGGCAGAAGACCAGGCAGGCCTCACTTCCAATGTCAGCTTTCACTTCAACACATTCCCATCAAATACCTGTGAATCCTGACCAGGGTGTCTTCATTAAACCAGCTGGCATCTGCATAACAACTCAGATGCCAGCTATAATCATAATCTCCCTAAAAACAAGGAGTCACTGGGCAAAGAGATTAAGGTAAAAATTACAAATTCATCATGGGTGCCTAAAATAAGTGAACTAGAATCCCTTCTTCCCATGTGCATTACCATTTTATATATGCAGGTCATTAAGCACAGCTCTCCTGGACACCAGATGCAGCAGAGAACACTCAAGCAGTCCTCCCACACAGCTATCAGGTGTTCAAGGCAAGGAAAAAACCTTTGCGTACGTGTCTCGCTTAGCATTTCCCAGGGAATCTGTGACAGATGAAAGGATGGCATCTAATTTCCCCAGCTGTTATTGAAAACACAGTAACAACAAAATAATTCAACTTTTTAAGCAAAAACTATAACAGAAAATATCGTTAATTCAACAGGCCCAAATGCGGGGTGCTGCACTTGGGCCACAACAACCCCCAGCAGCGCTACAGGCTTGGGGAGGAGTGGCTGGAGAGCTGCCAGTCAGAGAGGGACCTGGGGGTGTTGATTGACAGCCGGCTGAACAGGAGCCAGCAGTGTGCCCAGGGGGCCAAGAAGGCCAATGGCATCCTGGCTTGTGTCAGCAATAGCGTGGCCAGCAGGGACAGGGAAGGGATCTGACCCCTGTACTGGGCACTGGTGAGGCCGCCCCTCGATTCCTGTGTTCAGTTTTGGGCCCCTCACTCCAAAAAGGACATTGAATGACTCGAGCGTGTCCAGAGAAGGGCAACGGAGCTGGTGCAGGGTCTGGAGCACAGGTCGTACGGGGAGCGGCTGAGGGAACTGGGGGGGTTTAGTCTGGAGAAGAGGAGGCTGAGGGGAGACCTCATCGCCCTCTACAGCTCCCTGAAAGGAGGGTGCAGAGAGATGGGGATGAGCCTCTTTAACCAAGTAACAAGCGATAGGACAAGAGGGAATGGCCTCAAGTTGCACCAGGGCAGGTTTAGACTGGCTATCAGGAAGCATTTCTTTCCAGAAGGGTTTGTTGAGGTTGGAATGGGCTTCCCAGGGAGGTGATGGAGTCCCCATCCCTGGAGGGGTTTAAGAGTCGGGTTGACATAGTGCTGGGGGATCTGGTGTAGTTGGGAACTGTCAGTTTGACATTAATGGTTGGACTGGATGATCTTCAAGGTCCTTTTCCAACCTAGACGATTCTGTGATATGACTGCTGTTTCTTATTACGGTTAAAAAAAAAAAAGTCCTTGTCAGGTCAACCCTTTCCTTCCCTACCTCCTCAGCTTGTTCCACACCCAAAATAAAAGTAAGCTTGCTCAACTCATAAAAAATATATCCTCAATATTTTTAAATGTGGTCTTTTTCAGACCTTAAAACAGTTTAATACAAACATTCAAACAATATGCGTTTAAAAAATGTCTGGTCAGCCACTTGGATGTTTGAAGTGACACTTTTTTTTTAGTCTTAAAATCATCTCAAAATTTTTCAGGGGTGACCTCATATACTTCAATCCCCTGCAAACTGCATCTTTTGCAAAGCATCTCTGCATTTTCTAGTCTGCTGTTTTGACTAAGTGATCTCAGTAAATTTTTAGCATGCTGATTTTCAACCGATGTTGATAATTTCTATAGGACTTTAAAAAAGACCTAGTATGAAAACAATCATCAGCAGTGATTAGTACTGGTCTTTACTGCTGCTGGTCCAAGCTACTGTAAAGGCTACTACAAACCTCCACACTGTTTTTTACTGTATTAGTGGTTAGGTACAAGTATTCTCTCCTAGCCCAAATTAGAACAAAGTGTAACCGAAATTTCAGTAAACATGAACTTTAAGATGTTATTATGGTTAAAAGACAGGATGCGACATTTTACTTGTGCGGAAAAAAATTCAGAAGTTTGATTAGCGGTGCCAGTTCACCAGTCTGTTTTTGCATCACACAGATATTGCCAATTCTGATTTTTTTTTGATTTTTTTTTTTTTTTTTTTTTTTTAAGTAAAAGGGATAAAAAAATAATTACACAGAATGCTCATAGATTTGCATCAATCAATGCCACAGTTTTCTGCTCTGAGGCACAAAGACAGAAAAAAACTCTTACGCTCATTTTGGCTTTACACTCTGCTTTTTTTGGTTGTTTTTATGTAAAACACTATCCAAAAGTAATTTGTCATCTTTCTGAAACAAACCTATAACGAATCTACAAGAGAAATGTATTTTCAGTTGTGCGGGGGAAAAAAAAACAAAACAAAACTAAAGGCTGTAAAGAGCTCTCTGCTCTATGCAACTATCTGCCCCAGTTCCATTGCCTGGGGTCTGCAACCTGAAAAATGGGATCAAGGTTTATCTACACAATACATAGGCTATGTAAGAAAAGATTCCTGTACTTTGTGTTAGTGTTTCTTGTTGTAATGCTATTCGCTCCCAGGAAATATAGCACAAAATAATTTACACTAAGTGCACCTTTTTTTTAAAAAAAGAAGAAAAATTAAATGAGAGCAATACTAATACACACATATCTATTGTTTGCAATTAGCACGCATAAAAGATGATTGTAATGCTATTTATGTTACTTTATGCACATTAAATGAAATGCCCCATAATCCTAAGCACATTACTTTTTTTCTCTTTTAAGTTTTACTCAAATAGGTGACAAATATATAAACAACTAAATGCATCTGACAATGCCAAGTATTCAGAAAATCTGTTCTGATAATATCAAAACTAATGAACGCATTTCTTAAGCAGAAAGGCCTAGTTTAGAATTATTAGATAAACTCTATTAGACTTCTCAAAATTAATATTTTACACAAATATGGGGATGACCTCCCCATCTCCCAGTAGCAAACCAAGGAGAGAATCATGATGCTTGTCCCATTGACTTCCCCACTTAAATCTGGAGAGAGGAAGGGAAAAGTAAAACACTCTAGCAGCAAGTAATTTTCTTGGAAAAAAGTTGAGATAGGTAGAAATCCAGATCTACAAAACACTTAGGTAACTTTCATGTCTAAAACAACAGACCTGGGGACCTAAATCTGACAGCACTTTGTAGAAACCCTGGTAATGCCTTGTATGTTTGTGTATGTTTGTAAAAATCAGTTTTGCCTTTTTCAGTAGAATTCATACAGATTACTCTGATCTCTATGAACATTCACAATACATGGTGAATATATTCTTTGATTTTTTAACTATTTCTACCTTTATTTATATATGCAATTTCATATATATTTTTTTTTTGCCTTTCATCATCTATAGCCCTGTTTATCTTTTCCCACTGAAAGGGTTAAACTTGTTGCTCTTACCTAAAACCACAGTGCACAGTGTTTATGAGAGTTACTTTCTACTGTGAAACTAAGGCTGAGAAAATTACTTCTATTCAATGCTTCTGCTTTAAAAAGGATAATGATTTCATCTGGTTAGAGCTGTCTGTACCTACTTAGTTTATAGCAGGGAAGAAATTGCCTGTTCACTCATGATAAGATAATTTGTCGCCTTGGAAATTAAATTATCCATCCCAGTTTACCTTGAGGAGGAATACTATATAATACCTATTTGTTCCATTACACCCTTTAAATCAGAAATACGCTTTACTCTACAAATATGTTCCATGTAATCAGAGACATTAAGACAAGTTAAAATAGCCCCTGACTGCAACTTAATTAGGCTCTAAAGTTGTCAATTGTGTAAGACTAGAATCCAGTGGAACTAAAAGGATATTGAATAAATAATTTCTTTTTAAGAATAAAACTAAGCCTGAAATACATTTTAAAGTTAGGTTTTCTTTTTTTTTTTTTTTTTTTTTTTCTTAGGGAAATTCACCACAGCAAACCATGTCAAGTACACATCTTCACCAAACCAGAATAGCACTTCTGGGTATCATTACAAGACGGAACAATAGGCAGGATCAAACCTTATTTTCCACACAACATTTTAAATTATATAAAGGATTAAGATAGGTATGTGGCTAATGTGTTTTTTCCTGTTTCTGACAGATTATAGTTAAATACATAAATATGATCTGTTTGTCAGAGACACTGGTTTGTAAAAGCATAATTTCTGAACTAGTTTTAAAGGCCAAGCTGAGTGAAGAGGTTTTAAAATTTAAAACCTGCTTTCACGAAACCTCAGTAATTAGGAACAACTATGGTTCTAGGCCAAGATGAACACTTCAGAAATGATGGGTAGGGCATGGTAGGGCACAGCTCTCAAGGCACTGTTTGACAGTAGACACTGCAAACAGCTTCTGAATCCTTTATAAAACTCATCTATGGAACCACATAATCCAAGCGATTCATTAACTTCTTACATACAGAAATTAAAAAAAAAAAAAAAAAAAGACTAAGAAAATTAGATTTTTCCATAGCATACTTTTTCAATCCTATGAGTAGCATGAAGATAAGTTGGTCGTGTGATGATGATAATGGATTATGAAACAAGGCTTTGCACTGTTGGCTCTGACACAGATTCTGAGTGTGACCTTGAACGAATCGTATAATCCCCCTGTTCCTGTTTCTTCACTCGTGAAACAAGGACATTAATTCTTACCTACAGTGAGAAACCGTTCAAGGGATTAGATGTTTATTGGATGCTTTAGATGTAAAATGCGTGAAACCATTCATTTTAGTTGAGGCTTAAGTATATTTATTTTTATTTGAGTTCTAGAAATAGAAACTTTCCAATGAAACATTTTTTGCTCTCCGTAAATACTGGCTGATCCTTTTGGTATGACAAAAATGATCCTCTTCATGGAAACAGGGGGTTTGCTGAAGTTTTAATGAGGGAGATCGCTCAGGTACCTGAGGAAATTTCTGCATCCATCCAAAGGGGATGTGTGTCGGTACAAATGGGAAATGTGAGTGGGTTTTACCACCCATATTCCAGCTAAGAAAAAGTATATAATGGCCTTTACATGGCACTAACATGAAATGTTATGACCTTCCCTCACCTTATTTGTAGTCTTGCTGTCTCAGTCTCACTCAGACAGTAACAACTACTATATAAGGTGTATTTTACAATAGTATTTTTCCTTCTGTTTCATCCTACTAGTGTATGCTACATTATAGAAAAGTTGGAAAGGCTTCATGAAGTTTAATGGTGGGAAATAAGAAATATAAGTGGATTGAGGGCTGGAAAGGGGGTTTTATGTAGCATGGAAAGAAAATTCTCCATTTATAGGTCTGCTTTTTAGTAAATTAATTATATTATTTATTAAGTAGAGAAGCATTTACTGGGAGAAAATTCTGCATGTGAATAAAGCATACTTACATGTTAGTAATTAAAATGGCAAAGTGTCTCCATTAAGCTTCAAAAGAACACTTAAGCAAGCAGGATCCAAGCAACAAAACTACAAGAAATCGGAATGATTCCATCACCTAATGAACTGAACTGGTTTAGCTCTGGATAGCATAGTGTGCACTCTCAGTAAGCGAGGAGAATACATTATGTGACCTAAAAGCAGGAACAAAATCAGTAAAACCACCTTTTGACACAGAGACTGTTAGCCTGATTTATTTTGTACTTACCATCTATGGCATACTAGTGAGCAACAGCAGTTGCTCCAGGAGCCACTCCCAATTTTCACTGGTTCACCAGGAAAGGTGAATATTAGAGTCTTATAAAAAAGCTACAAAAGATTTTTGGGTTTTTTTAATGTACATTAGCACAGTTGTTTTGGGGTGTACTCTCTTAAATAATGTAGTCTCTATAGGCAATATTAATGAACACTTTTTTCAGCAGAATTTTTCATCTTTAAACTGGGTAATGCTGCTCTCCCTTGCCCTCTCTGCTAATCCTTGAAAACTAGTGGCATACCTGTTCTAAAACTACAACCCATAGACTTATTCTTGAAAAAAAACCCCAACCACAAACCAAAAAAAACAAACCAATAAAAACTATTAAAAACCTTAATCTAGGGTTTATTTTTTGTGTTTTTTATTTCCCAAGAAAGATGCACAGACATAAAATAGTTGAATTTCAGTCTCAAGTAGTGGCTTTAGCTGTCTGTACTGCTTAGATGCAATAGTTTGAAGTTCATTATTTTTTGTTCTGAAACCACCCTGCTGTTCTCACCAAATGAAAAGCAGGTCAGAACCAAGCTATTTAATTAGCTGGGAAGGCAGGTGATGCTTAAGCATGCTACTAATCATTTTCTAACCATTTATAATTTTCCATCAGGGACAGATTGACAACAGAATTTCAAAACAACATGCAGAAAATGGTAATTCATGACAAAGAGGTGTGGGGAGTAGTATTACAGTTAATTTTAGTAAAGGGAAAGGCTAGAAAACAATAAGACTATAAAATATTAAAAATAAAAATAAATCTTAGTTATGCCTCAACAGTACTCAAACCTGTATCTGAAGGAACTGAACAGTAACAAAGTAAAACAATAGATTTGGATTACAAAAACAAACAAACAAACAAACAAAAAGTCCACTAATGAGAACTCAAATTGTAGAACCACACAAAACAGCTCATCCACATGTGCAATTTCTATTTTCCTAAGTGGTTCAGAGCTTGAACCAGGGGTTTGTCTTTCTGATTCCATCAGAACTCCATATGTGTACATACTGCATGCTACTAAATTTTGCATGATTACTAGCAGAATAAAATCTGTATTGTTCCCATTACTTTTAGCTTTCAATAATAATATAAAATATAAATGGCCCTCCTGTATTTTTTTCTAGCAATGTCCCTCTTTCAGTGTATCACACAAGCTGTTAGGCTCAGAAATGTCATTTTTAATTTCACTTTACTGCTCTTAGGTTGAAGTATTTCTAACCTTGAGATCTTTCAGTGTCCCATCCAAAGGAAAGTGGGATAAGAATATAACATCTTTTGGGGAATTCTAAGAGGAAATACAATAACTAGGGGCTCTATTCATCAGAAATCAGGTTTCCTTAGATGCAGTAACTTCACAAATTTCAACAAATTGGCTCCTAGAGAAACAAAAGCTTTTCATTTTATATATACCCACCATTACCAAACACACTTAAGAACTTCACAGCAGCTGCCTCATGGGAAAGCAAACACCAGTGATTGCTAGGTTTCAGCTAACACACAAACAGCCTCTACAGTGAAGAAGGGACCTCTCTGATGACTTAAAGTATTTTCCAGTAAACAGAGTTGCATTTTAATTAAGACAAAAAATTTGTATCAGTGATATACTATCTGGTACGGTAAAACAAAGTCTTTTTCCTGTTGTTAATGAAAATCAGCTAGATAGCTATATCGTTAATGAAATTTTCACCATTTATTAGGAAGAATCTTAACCTAGCAGATAGGTGGCTTGGTAGCTAGTGCTATTAAAGAAAATATGCAGAACCTTAATTTAAAGCACTAATTAGCCCCAAATCAGTGAAGATTACATTGTAGGAATAGGAGCTCTGTGCATAATGGCCTTGTCTATAAGGATCGAGAAGGGACGTATCTGCTTGCCTGTGGAAGCAAGATCAAAGCCAGATTTTGTTTAGTTAGTAAGCTGTTTGTTTCCAGTGTTATCATAAGAACCCTGAAATAAAGCAGGGAATTTGAGAAAAGAGATTTTGACTTAAAAGCTAGTCATCTGGGAGAGAGCCTTCATGAAGATTAAGGGGTAAATCGGGCATTACTTCTAATCTTGTAAGTGAATAAAATAATCAGGAGAATACTAAGGGAATGCCGAGGTTATCAAATTTAGTAGTTTTGATATTCTGATTATTTATTTAATCTGTTGAACTACACTGTTATTTTGATTCCATCATGGAATCCCTTTTCAAGAGAAGATACATAGTTCTACAAATTCCTGCATAAGATTATATTTTGCAACAGGAGAAACTAAACAGCTGTGAAAAACACAGGAACTCCAGTCATACACACATATAACTATAAGGATATGTATTCAATAAGATAACTTTCATAGGAAGCTAAAGTATAAATGCTGCTGCATTTTCATAAACCTGTTCCATGCAACACTTGTCTTCAAATCTCTTAATTTTCTGCTGACCAAGTTATTCCAAGTCAAAAAAATAACTGAGTCCACAGATTTAGTTAGAGAAAATTTTCCTGTAACATAAAATCTATTTTGTTAAAATGAGGTTTATCGGGGTATTTTGTTGTTGTTTTCAAATAATAAATTTGGGCGGCACACATTTTTATTGGTATGTATCACTTCCATCTGTGCTGGAAATCTAGAGCCTCTGAAGCTGCAATGCTGTGTAGTGGAAAACCAGAATTATCACACCGGCTTTTCTTCCTTTCAGGACATTGTGGCAAACATCAAAACATCACAACTTTAGGAGAGAATAAGGAACAATGTACCTTTTAAATGAGAACACATGAGACACAGAATAGTAAAACCAAAACATATTCTAGCATGTTGCTTTACAGTTTTGTCAATTGACCTTACAGCTTTCTCATGTATTTGATAGCCATCCCAACCATTTCTTGGGGTACGCGTTCTTGTATATCTGTTTCTGCTTCAACTGGGCTACAAATATAGCTATGTGCTAGTCTGTACAACTTCTCAGCTTATATACATATATATACACACACACACAAGGGTGGTGAGACACTGGCACAGGTTTCCCAGAGCAGCTGTGGCTGCCCCCTCCCTGGCAGTGTTCCAGGCCGGGTTGGACGGGGCTTTGGGCAACCTGGGCTGGTGGAAGGTGTCCCTGACCATGGCAGGGGGGTTGGGACTAGATGGTCTTTAAGGTCTCTTCCAACCAAAACCATTTTATGATAAAACTCTTGTGTCTTGGCCCTGGGCCTACAAAATAGTAAAACTATTTTTGAGCATTCCAGACAAGTAGTTCAGACAAGCAGAACAAATATTTTCCAACATACCCTTTAGAAACTAGACATTAAAACTGTTCTTAGGAAATATTAGAGGTCCTTCCGACCACCTGCCTCCCAACAGCTGGCCTCTGATGCTTCAGGGGAAAATTCAAGAACCCTCACAGTGCACAGTTAAAAGGTGTGCTGTCCATAAAAAAATAATATTCCTAGCTACTATCATTGCCTTTTGCCCTGAAGCATGAGAATTTATATCATTTCTAGATCCCTGATTATTTTTAAAGCCCTAGTAACTCTGGCTGTTGTTATAATCTATACAAACATTTATTTCCTTTTCTAATCCGACTGAGCTCTTGACTCCAATAATATACTGTGGCAATGACTTTTGTTAGCTTATTGTTGGCTGAAAATAATGATTCCTTCTGTCGATTTTAAATTTGCTGTCTCTCAATCTCCCTGAACACTGCCTTCCTTCAATATTATATCAGAAGCTAAGCAGAAAGCCTGCCCTAGCTTCTCTATAAATTCATTTTTACGCACCATCTTTTTTACTTGGTTATTTTTCACGTCCCATCTTGTTCATCTCTATTCTGAAGTAAACTGCTCCTGTCTTTTCAATCTTACTTCATATGGTAGTTTTTCCACTTCTCTAAGCATTCTTATTGCTAATCTCTGAACCCCTTCTATTTTCCCTATAGTCTTTGGAAATAAAATAAACAGAGCTGAAAGCTGTGTTCCAGAGGCAGCCTAGTTTACAAATAGCATTATAATGCCATCAATATCAATTTGTTAAAAATCCTAACCTTAGATTTCTCTTTTTGTTAACCATTACTGCTGACTGATGAGAAGGGTTGGCAATTGGTTGGGTGTCTGATCTGGAAGTCACAACTACAGTACATTTGATCCCAGACGTAGTGTTGTAACATTTGTGGAATCTATTTCCCAAGAGCTGCTGAATTTAGTGAATACAGTGGAATTCCTCCCCCCACTCCCTTCATACTTTATAGCCTGAGAGCAACTGCACACACTGAACATGGAACAACAGTGTTTTCCATTTGCTCTTGGAAGTCTGTGATGCCTCAGGCACTTTTCAAGCAATGTACTTTTATTTCAAATAAAGAGAGCCTACTGATCTCCCAGAGTAAAATCAGGTCCCCAGAGAGCATCTGCATCCTTCTTTTGACAGTAGCCAGTAAAATTTACCAGTATTGACCATTTACACGTGATAACTCACAACTGTTGTCATCTTCTTTTTGTATGGTAGCAATTCAGGCTGAACGCTGCAAATGTGATGGAAATTGTGCCTGAAGCACAACCTCTCACCAGAGAGCTGTACATTGTCATTAGATCTTAGAGGAGATCTTCAACGCATTTCTGTATTCATGAGTTCAGTTTATTCTTCATAAACTAACCATGTTACATTGCTTTCCAGATTCCGGAAGGCAATTTTACATTAAGGTAATTTGCTTTAACACCAGAAGGGCACTTCTGTACCTTCTCTGGGAATAATTTGTTACCGAGGACAAACATCTTATCTGTGGTCTCAAGTAAAATGTTTTCCTGACCCTCAGAACTAAAAATATTCAAGTCCTGTTACATGTTGGTGGCAGACTGCATTAAAACAGGTTTAACCACTTAATCAAAGGGATTTAGAAAACAAAGCAGGCAGTAGTAGAGTTGATTTTTACTACAGCGACTCAGAAGTAGTCACTTTGTGATCATTAATTCTAAAAAAATAACCTAGATTGCCAGTCCGGTGCTTATTCCTCCTCAAACTTATTGTTGTATTATGCCATTTAATGTGATTCTTTATATTGAATCGAAGATTCCTTCAGAGCAATCCTGTGCAGAGCTTGGTGCCTGCCTAGTGCATGTCAGGCTCATACAAAGGGATGAGGGGATGCCAGTGACTAAAGGAGATTGCTTTGTGGAAGCAGATTATTCATTCTCTGAATTTCTACCTCTGATGTATGAAGGAAAAACCAACTGTGTGTAGGCTGACTTATTATAACTGAAACAGGAGTAAAAAAGAGTCTGTGACCAAGTAGGAATGATTATGATGAGTAATAGATTTGTCATTAGAGGGGGGGAAAGAAAAATTTGAAACTATTGGATTCCTAGGTGGGTGAAAATGTCTGTATTTCTCTCTTATAAAAGATGATTCTGTGATTCTGTGAAGGTTAAAGAAAGAACGGCAACAACTAGTTTTCTCCAACAGTCTTTGGAGACTTTTTCACCTGCAGACATAAACCAGTACATCTAAATCATCTTTGAAGTCCCTCTTGTTTCTCTCACATCTGAAGGCTCAAAGGTCCAAGTCCCTCCAACCCTGCCTTACTACTCTCATCAAATAAGAAAGGGGACAGAAGAGCCACATTTGACTTGTGTTGGTTCCCTGAATCATCCAAGCAACACAGCAGGTGTCCCATGATTGCCACTCTCCTTTGATCCAGGTGAGGGGCAGCACAGTCCAGGTAGGGGAGTAGAAGTTAGATAGTTCCCTAATTGCTTTTTTTCACCTATGACAGCCTTGTCTATACGCAGCTCCAAAGGAGATGATCCTTACTCTAACATTATCCTAAATAGAACATGAAAACAACATAATTGAATGTATCTGTCTTTCTGAATGGAAATCAGAAATCTAAATTATAATCTTCACGTCAGCTTTGCGTTAGGAAGTTAACATTGCTCAGGTACTTCACACTGGATTCTGCAATAGTTAAAGCAATGTTAGAGTTATTGTGCAGCATTCAAGTATTTCAAACTATTTTAAAATTAACTAAATAAATTAATCTGCATTTCTGTTACATCTATAGCCAACAGTAAAACTCTGTTAGGAAGAATATTTGCTTCCTGATAAAAATGATATAGACTTGGTGGTACACAGGGATTTTTTGATTTTGGTAAGATCATCAATGACACAGGAATCCTATTTTATTCCATCTCAGATCAAGACAAGTCTCTGACTTTATGACTGTAAAAAGCTGAAATCTGGCTGTACTTCGCAACTATAAATGCTTTCAAATTTTTTTTCCTTCAAATAACGGAAAGCCAGTAATATAATAATTGTTATTTTTCCTGATAGACAGCTTTTACATAAAAGCTCTCAAGAGAGCATAAAATTCTTCACCTCTTTTTCCTACTAAAATTACTCAATAATTTTCACCCAAGTATGTCTGAGCTATTTCTGAATATCTATGGCCCTGTGGCTTGTCTATCAGAGTTTTGATCCAGCTGCCATAGACCAGAATGGTGGTGGTGATTTGTTTTTTTTTCCCCATCTATCACAGTGAATACACTTCTTCTGTAAGCAATTTTAGGATGCTCATCACATGAAGTCAGAGAAAAGCACCAAGCTCTGCCTTATGAGTCAGTCATTCATTAAAGTAACTTTTCAACACAGGCCTGCTGGCAGAAACTTTGCCCCTCTCCTTTCTAGCTATTTCTCTTCAGCTGTGAATATTTTCCCCCCTTGTCTTTCACTTTTTCTTATTCCTGAGGAGGTGTCTTATTCTCACCTAATTCTTCCCACTGTAAACCACTTAACAAGAAAGAAGCTGCTATGGAGGTGTTGCTAAATCTGTAAAAGCTTCAGTATGGTGCTTAATAGCAGCAGAAATTATTAAGTGTTATCTGATGCTCAAACAAAAGTACTGTGTCAAGGTAAATCATAGGAAATCTTATGAAAAAGAGGCACTTCAGGTACTTTTCCATACCTTTGTATTTTGTGCATCTGACATTTTACATCAGTGTTAACAAATCTAGAAAGACTACCCGTGATACCAATTTTCATCTAAAAAGGTGAAAATACATGTTCCAAGTAACAAATATATGTATCACTCTATTGCACATTACATAGGACTACTGTGGGGTTTTTTTACTATGCGTTTTCTTCACATTTATATACAGCATCTGCTTGTATTCTGTAGCATTAGAAAATATGAGACCTATTCATCAATGCTTTGCAGGATCTGTTGTCCTTGTATTCACACGAAGTGAATGCAGATCACAGATCTTCCATTGCAATGTTCAGCATCAAGGCTCATAAATCAGATTTGATACAATTGCAGTAATTTCTAAAGACTACTATATTTATATGAAGAAGGCAGCATAGGTAGAGTAAACCTTTGTAGGCTTCTAAGCACAGAAGCCTTTAAAACAATTGACAAAAGCCCTAGGTTTCAGTCAACGGACACAGTTCACTGTGTGGAACTTCACATCCTTCCCATAAAACAAAACCAATCCCACCCCCACTGCAAAAACACCCTGAAATGAACATACACCTTTGAAAATTATTTTGCAAAAATCCCAACTCTAAAAAATGGTTTTCCCCAGACATAAATGTTATGTTCAAATTGAATTAAATGCCTTGTCCTGTTCTTGCATCCTTGGTTTTCAGTATTCTTACCAAAGCAAGTGCAGGAGTACACAAGTGAAGATGTAATCTGAATTATTCTTTATACAGGTTCAGTGGAATCAGATAGACTGGTAGTTCTCCAGATAAACTTCAAAATATTTGGTTTATTGCTGAAGATGTATCTCTTGTGGGAAAAGAGAAGAGGGGAATAATTTATCTGAGTGATAGGCAAGAGACAGGAACAGTTACTTCAATGATTAGTAGTCGCTTCCCGTCTAGGGTAGAAAAATAATCTGCTGCTATGGATTGCCAGCCTCAGGCTAGTCATGGTCCACACAGCACCTTTTGATTTAAATAGATTTCTCTAGCATAATGTGACAGCATCATAAAATACAGTAGAGATGACCAAGTTTCTAATACACTGTGGTATTACCCTTATGGGCTGGAATTTTCAAGTCCAGCTCTTGAAGACACAAACCATGTCGCAGGGGACATGGTAATGAAGAGGGCGATGAAAGCATTGAGCCAATAGTTCAATGTGTGTTTTATTCCTGATTCTGCTACGGGCCTGCACAGAGACCATGTCCTCAGTTTCCCAGCCTTTAAAATTAACGTAATAAAATTGCCTCTCTTGGAGATCTGCTCCAAGATCAGTTCAGTAAAAGACCTAGGCAGTAATATTATTACCTGCACTGTGGGGATCCTAGCCACACAGTCAATATACATAAGCTCATATACATGTGACACTGAGCAGTCAGACGCCTAAGTGTAAACATCTGTTGTCATTTTAAGTGTCCTGAAGTACCCTATACGGCCTTCAGCTTCAGCTCAAAAGATCTAAGGCCTTATGTTGCACCAGACCATCCATAAGTCACATACACTGTGGGGAATCTAAAATGGCACTAGATGCCTGTGTTTAAGTGCCTTCATCCCACCTGTTGCAGCCACAAGGACACTTCATTCAAGTTCATTTGACAAGTAGTTCCTGTTAATACTTTATTTTCCTAATAGGTCAAGTCCTTCTTAATTGGGAGCTATTTCTCCAAATGGAACTGCAATGCATTAAGACAAAGGCAAACTATTACTTCTTCAGTTCATGCCTGTAACTTTCATCGGTGTTAGAGGCACGGATCTCTGCAGACAGTGCATCCAGAACAGACTCCTAGCAATGTGTCAAAAGCAGGTATCAGCTAGTGAAGAGACATCAGGCTCCCTTTAATGGCAACCACACAGTAACTTTTGTTTATATGCTCCTCTACCGTCATAACAAATTAATATTATAGTTCAGAAAGTGCAACCTGGTCGGGAAGCAACCACTGAGAGAGATGCTAGTGTTACAGTATTTGCCACTGCAGGTATGAACACTTGTCAATACTGAGTTCTTTCAGTGTAGCTTAGCACATTTCTAATATGGGAAAACAAAATAGTCCTGTCTGTCCTGAAGCATGTGCACTGATGAAGAAACCTGGAGAGACAGACAAATATCCAAACAGTCTGAAGTGGTACAAGAGAGTGTGTGTGTGTGTATATACCACAACAGATTTCATAGCATGATTATCTCAAAACTTAGCTAAGGAGATTACTCTTAGAATTTAATTTTGTTTGTAATGCTGTAGTTATACACAGGTGCTGAAACACTCCATTTTAATGTAGCCCTATCGTCTGCACCTTAATATTTTCTCTCAAAGACAGTTAAAAGGAGTCTTTCTGGAGTTTATTTTGCTTGTCTGTATTAAAGCACATTTAAATATTCAGAAAAAAATACTGTATTTCTTCAGTCTTGATTTTTCAGAGATATTTACCACCAATGGCACTTTTGTACATATACCCAGGAGCTGCAGAAACCACGTATTTGTTTTTGTGAGTTAGAGAAGTAAGACAGTGGTAAAACTCCATCTGGCAAGCAAGCAAACATTCGTTTTTGTGCTTCTGTTACCATTAAATGTTATTCAAGATTCTCATTACACTTGTCATCCTAGTGCAAGGTTAATTAGAGTTAATAAATGCTGTACTGATCCAAAAGGAAGAAAGGGCAAAAGAGAGAGAAACATGCTAATTATTATCCATCCAAACTAAAGAAATTTGACACAGGGCATGTTGCGCAGATGGACCAATCTTGAGTTGAAGATGGGAAAAAAACGTGTTAGAAACACACTTCCTTTAGGTTTTGTTTTTAAAAGGCATGTGCATAGCTTAATGTCCAATTTTAGGGAAAATATCATACATAACAGTACAGGACACAGGGGCCTTTAATCCATTATTGACCTGCTTGGCAACTTTCAGCTAGTAAATTCATTTTTATGCTTCTTGATTTGCTTGTCTGTGGAAAAGAAGTAATTATTTTTATCTACAATGTAAGATCTCCTAAAGTCTCTGGAAATTCCATGAGAACTAGATGCTATTTCTATTCCTGCCTGCTAAGATGCCATAAGAAAGTGGTAAAAAAAAAAAAAAATAAATAATAATCTAAGAACAAGCAGCACTATATTGTGATAGCATCAACAAGAACTGCTGGTTTGAGGCATTTGTTGTTATTGTTGGGGAAATGGGGTGTGTTGGGTTTATGTTTGGTTGTGTTTTTTTTACAGTGTTTGGTATCCTATTAGTATGGAATATTAGTTGTATTAGGCAGTTAACGTTCAAAATATGCTGGCCATTTTACTACAAGATTGTCCAGGAACCTTTGAGTATCCAAGTAAGTACTCAAGAAGTGTTTTACTTGGAGAAAAAAATGAAGGAACAGATTAAAGTTTTCTTCAAAACCATAAAAGTGCATTACAAAGGTGAAGTAAGAAAGGGCTTCCTCACTTATCCATCTTCTTACCTTAAGGTAATAGCTATTAACTTTTGGATTTTACCTTTAAATTAAACTTTTTAACCTCCAAAATCCAAGGAGCTTCATACTTTGTTGTGCTGTCTCATTTGCACAGTTAAAAATTTCTGTTTCCTACCTGCTGTATGTAGGATCAAAATTTAAGTAAATAGATACAAATAAAGCCAAATGTAAAATGAAGTCTCATACCTATTCTACATACATACTCATATATATGTATGATGATAAAAAATATGGAACTGTACAAGCTTAATGTTTCAGAAGATGAAACTGCTTTTCTTGATGTTCTTATATAATTCTCCCTTTCCTTTTGCCCTGACTTTTTATGCATGACTGACTAAACATATTGCAGAATCACAGAATCATCTAGGTTGGAAAAGGACCTTGAAGATCATCTAGTCCAACACTTAACCTAACACTGACAGTTCCTAGTCACCAGAACTACACCAGATCCCTCAGCATTGTGTCAACCCGACTCTTAAACCCCTCCAGGGATGGGGACTCCCCCTCTGCCCTGGGCAGCCCATTCCAACGCCCAACAACCCCTTCTGGAAAGAAATGCTTCCTAATATCCAGTCTAAACCTTCCCTGATGCAACTTGAGGCCATTCCCTCTTGTCCTGTCACTTGTTATTTGGTTAAAGAGCCTCATCCCCAGCTCTCTGCACCCTCCTCTCAGGTAGCTGTAGAGGGCGATGAGGTCTCCCCTCAGCCTGCTCTTCTCCAGACTAAAATATGAATGACATATAAAAGTTATGAATGAACATACACTTGTAAAAAAATGAAATGAATCTTAGAATCTTGAATTAAACCTCTAAGAGCCACTGACAACACATAGATTGTTATCCCCTCTCTGAGTAACACCATTAACATAGGTGGATGGCCATATGTGGTATTACTTAGCTGTGGGACAACTCCACATGCTCTGTTCTTTGCAAGTCCCTAATTTAGAATTTTGACACGTCAGTAATATTCATCTGTCATCAAACATCTTTTATCTTTGGGTTTTTTTTCTTTTTTTAGACAAAATGTACTTGATATCTGCCTTGCCTCATAACAGTCAGTGAATAACAAATATACATTTACACTTTAACTAACGGTTTGAGATTGTCAGCAAGACATGCAGTTCTGACAGTTTGTGCCTCTGTGACCCTCTTTAGGGAACATATTTCAACTTGCATAAGTAACTTGAAGTAGAATTTATTTTATTTACTAGTGTTTTTGAGCTTGTGCTTTAAGATAAACAACAGAAAGAAATAAGAAAGACTGTCATTGCAAGATAAATTTTATGTTTTAATTTGTGATATTCACAGTACTCTAAATCACAGGCACAAAGACCTGAAATTTCATTCAGTGTCACTTTTTTTTTTTTTTTTTAAGTAATTGGAAATCCACACATACAGGAAGATTTCAAAAGTCGTAAGAGCCTGTAACAGTCTTCAGTCTTAATGAGCTGCTAAACCTCCTACAGATTGCATACAAGAGTGAGATGCCTCAGATTACAAGTCACATAGCATTATACCTTTGCATAAAATATAACTTGGTAATAATTTCTGCCTATTAGTCATAGCAAAAGAACACATTTTAGTGCAAAACCTCTCCTTGGAGGCACCACACACGTTCCCTTTCTATCACATCAAACTTTAGGAACTTATCTTCTGGGTCAAGGCTATTTCCAGTCAGTGCTTTCCTCGCCATACCCTTCCCACACACACGATTATCTCACACTCACAGATGAGATCTCATTAACTTGCCTCATCCCCACGATGCCAGCCTCTCATATCCACTTTTTAAATTTTCTCACATAAATATTAATGCTGACTTCTGTGTTAGACTCACACAGAACAGAAATTCCCCATAAGCATCTTCAAAAATATTTCCTAACCCATTTCCTTTTCCAAGACGTCTGCCGTTAACTTTACTGCTCCTTTTGCTGACCAATAGCAGCTTATTCTTGTTTCTTGCTTTCCTCTATTATCTTTTGTCTTACAGCAGGACCATCAACTCTCCGAGATTAAAATTGTCTTTTTGTTCTGTGTTTTCTCCAGTAGGTAGGTAGCTATTAGATGCTAGGATCATAAAGAACAAATTATTTCTTGAAGTCTGATGACTGAGACACAAATGCATAAGATGTCAGATTGGAGAGATACTTGCATGGAGTTAAAATGTGTCTGAATCATGCCTGGAATCATAACATGACTATTTCTGTTCTTTTATTTTCTAACTGCAAATAATGCAAGTTAGTTTCAGATTCTATTTAAGCTTTTATATAGCAAAACCTTCTCTTCCTCTGCAATAAAGCAACATACTTTCAAGTTTGGTTTTGGTTTTTTTTTTCCTCTCCATATTTTGAAATCAACTTTTATCTAAGCATTTGCTATTTGCCACATCGTGCAGAGAAGTTATCAGATGCATGGAGTTTAATTAAATATCAGGCAGCAGCCAAAACCTTGCTCAGAATTTTGGTAACAAGCAATGAAGCAATTTACTCCAGGTAATTGGGAGATATTTGGCTCCAGACTTCTGTCTAAAAGCCACATGGCTGATGTGAAATGAGCTAATCGGTGACTCAAGTCCAATGGCTCAAGTCCCTGACACACCAGCCCCTTTGTCTGCTGCCTCAGTATAAAGAATAGATGTGAACTGGAACCAAGCACGTTTTAAACTCTCTTTCCAGCTGGGTAGAAAAGAGGCAATCTAATTGTTGGAGGTCCTGATGGCTGTGGCTCAGACCAAGGACTCCTTCCAAATTTGGAAGTCCTCATCCTCTGTGGAAGTTAGAGAACAGAGTTCAGCTGTCTAAATTCAAAGAGGAGATAACAGTAACAACTTCTCCCAGTGTGCTAACCTTATTTCAAGGAGCAGACCTTGGATAAAGTATTTGTCAATAACCTATGTATTATTCTACATAACAGTATAGACCACAATAGTGGCAACTCAGTTTTGCTGGACTGCAAGGAGTTGCAACAGTCAAAGACACTGCAAAGATAAAATTCAAATAATCTCAACTAAACTCATTTTATTTGGGTGTCTGTCATGGAACTTCAATAACAAATGTCCTTTAATAATACATTTAAGCATTCAGCTTATTCTAGCATTTCAGTCTCTTCTTACTGGATTGTTTTGACATCTCTCCTACAGTGACAGGCAAACTTCGTCAAATGCCTGAAGTCAGACATGTTAGAGAATACAGTGTCTGAAACCCTCATATAGCTACTGCATTCTCAGCCAAGACCAGCTCAAATGAAAACTAACTCCTGCACCTACCATGCTGCAAAACAGATATAAACAATATGGACCAGTAGGTTTTGTAAAGCTTCTGTGCTGCAGTACAACAGCTTTCTCTCCGAACACCAACGTGAAAGATTCTGGAATTTCCTTTAAACCAATTTGCTTAACTTTAAAGATAATTAATGATGAATTTAAATACTAAATTTGCAGAAGATGCACACACTGCAATATGCCACTCATCCCGTTAGCACATTCTGCTGTATCACAGAGGGTAACTATGAAAGAGCAGTACCACGGCTGTGCAGACATTCAGTAATTCCTCCATACAAAGATTTCCTCACTTGAAGGGTAAATTTCTCATTTTAACAGAGGATCTATGTCAACTGAATTAAACATACAAATAATCTATCAGTTAACATTCCCTAAATGAAAAATATAAAGTAAACATCTGTTTCAAACTTAGAACTATGACTCATTTCCAGATTTGAGAATTTGAACAAAAATAGAAGTAATAAATTTAGGAAGAACTAAGAAGGCTGTAGATTGCTATTTAAGTAATCACAAATAGGATAATATTTATTATGAAAACCTCCTGAATGTTTTGCTATTTTTAAACACACCAGTTACTTGATTAAAAAATACACCAGAGACAAATCAAAGTATTTATATGAACAATAAGACTGACCTGGTGGGGTGATACAGTCAAATTCCTCATATTACTTCCAACAATGTGTAATCACACCAGCTCCAACATGCTGTCCATCATCCCTCAAATCTATACCTTATCAGGAACTTCCATTCTCATGAGTTCAAAGTTGTGAGCAATATGATTATAGGTACCTTATTACAAGCAAGTTCAAATCATAGATAAAAACATAGTTCTTGAGTTTCTTATATATATATATAT
>NW_020799099.1:36429274-36467827 GCF_003259725.1 Athene cunicularia
ATATATATATATATATATGAATGAATTTGTGAAATGACCAGAACAAAACCCAAATATGTTATTTTCAGCAAATATGGGGGAATTAAAAAAACAAATAAAATAAACCCAAAAAAACCCACACAACCCCTAATAGTCTATTTGCTGTAATTAAAAGTGTTTTCAATTTTCTTTAGCCTCTGCAATTGAGTAGGACTTGGATTACGTGTGCATTACTACTGCTTCTAGAAGGTACAGCCATCTTGCACAGATGCTACATCAGCTACTACATAAAAATGTACAAATGTATGCAACTCACAAAAAAGGCTTTGTCTGGGATAAATAAAGTGGAATGAAATAAAACAATAATAATCCCACCTCACAGTTTCATGAAAAAATTGTGTGACTTGAGTACAAAAATGGATTTAGTTAAAAATTGACCCAACCCAAGATGCACAAAAGACAAGAATAAGGATCTAAGTAATGCTGAACTTCAAAAATGACATCTCTGATGTAATTAATTCAAGATAAATGTAGTTAAAACAGATCTTTAGTGTAATGTTCCAAAGGAACCTGAAATGGCTTTCTTCTAATCATTATATGAAAATGTATTTTCAGCACCAGAACAGATTAATCAAAATTTTTTCATTGGACTTTTTGCTTGTTATTTGTGTACTTGGTTTCCACCCGAATGGTATTTCATATGTTTTCTAGTTAATTTCATAGGCATTTGTATGTGATCAATTTTAATGTGAAATATATTAATGAAATAGGGAAATCATACACATATTTACAAATAGATGGAACAAAGCTCAGAATAGACAGAAGAAATCATTTCGAGAAATAATGAGTCTACAGCACAAAGTAGAGGCATCAATGTTTAGAACAAGAAATGAAGAATTCATTATCTATTTAAGTTTGTAAATAGGCTCTAGAAGGACCAACTGTAATTACTTGAACTGGAATTAAGACAGGACTCTGAAGGTAACACATCTACTTGCAGGAAAAAGTTGCAATGGGATTTTTAATAATCATAAATATTCAGAACCACAGGTTTTTGTCTTCACTGAAAGATAAAGAATCACAACGATGAAACCATACCTTAGGGGTGTTATAATGGAAGAAGGGGAGTGAGGAGGGATGGGACAAAACAAACCAAAGAAAGCACTGTCTCCGTTAAAAACAATAAATTAAATCCTCAAGAAGTGATGCCATTCAAGGCCTTGCTAACTTGTATCGGATTCACAAAAGGACACTTTACTTTCAATTTACATTGGCCTGAGCCAAAATAATTATAAAATAACCAAAATCTAGGTTAGATTTAACTAATAACATCAGCTTGCTTAAAATTAAAAATATGCTCCCTCACTCTCTGTGCTCCCTGTCACTCTCCCAAAGTTAAAGCCAAGAAAAAAAAAAGAAAATTTTAATTGTTTACATATCCAAACATTCCTAAAAATCTAAATTTAATTAATTTAAACAAATTATGACAAAAATGCTCTTGGGCTCAGTTCCACTAAGTTTCAGATGAGGATTAAACTGTATCTCTGGCATAGTGATCATTAAAAAAAAATAATAAAAAATGAGGGCTTTAGGCACATGAGACTAGGAGAGAAGAATATTCTTCCTTCTTTTTCACTACCTGGGAAGAGAATATGTTGAAGAGTTTTGACTATTAGCTTTCTTCAAGAATCAGAATGATATGACAACCAACACACTCCTGGGTTGCTCTGTCATATTCCATGTTTGCTTCACAAAGAAGGGGAAAAAGAGACTTCATTTTCTGCATTATTCTGTTGCTTAAAAATCATTAACACACTTGCTCAAACTCACTGATCATTTGAGCATCTCAGCTTATAAATTCTTTGTAAGTACTATGAGATAGTAAAACTCAGAATAACATGCCAAAGAGAGGCAGATCCTCTTTTTTTCTAGGGAGTAACTTTGTTGAGTTTTTTCTAAAAATATTTAGGAAAACTTTAAATACTTTTGTAGTACAGGGAGATGAGGAACAACTCAAAACCAAAGGAAAAAAAAAATAAAATCAAAAAACCAAAACGTCCACTTCACCCAAATAAAACTTTATAAAAACTTGTTCGTATCAGGAATTTGTCCACAGGAATGTCTTGTGCATATTTCTTCAGAATAAAAGGGGTTATACCTGAAAAATATCAAACGTATTTATAGGCCCCTCTCCCATTCCTTATTCACTTGACATTTGAAGCTAAGGACATAAGCCCATACCTTGGCTCCCAGAACTCAGTAATCCCCATGCCAGTCACCTCAATGACACCACACTTGGTGAAAGTGTCAGTTTAGCAAGCTGGTAAATCATCCAGAGTTAAGGATTGGCGTAGGTCTGGAGATCTTGGTAAACCCATCAAAACTGCTACAGGCAGGTGAAACACAGGTTAATAGGAGACTTTCACTTTCCAGATACTGGCATCAAATATTTTTACAGGCTGCTACAGAACTGATTTACACCATCACTCCCATTTCTGCCCCTTGATATGCTGAGTGTTAGGGGTCTGCCTGCAGTGGGAATGTTCCTCTGACTCACAGATGAGGCATGTTGGATTTACAACGTTTAACCTCAACATTACAATCTTCTTATCATTTCTTTTCCACAGTAGCTTATTCCTACTCAGGTAAGGATGATGCCAGGTTAGTTTGAGCAGCTAGGTGCCAGCTTGTTAGGTTATAGGAAAATCCCAGAAGAAATACAATTCCACATCAATTAGCTCCTTACTGCACACGATTACGAAACAAGACTTCATATGCATTAACAAAGTAGTCTCAAAAAAGTAGTGTTAGAAAAGCTTTCTCCTCCCTCCCTGCAACTCTTAGATCAGTTTTATCACAGAATTAAATCTAACAGTAGTGAATTCCAAATACGCCCCTTGATACTCACTGAAATGCACAAGTCATGCCTCATTCATTCATGAAAACTCCAGTTTTGAGCTAATTGGTTTTGGTATTGCCAGTCATTACTTCATTTTATGTCACATCACTGCCAGGTTTTTGGACAAAACAGAATCAAGGCCTACTCTGGATAATTCAGGTTTTTTCCTTAACCACCACCACTTCTAGAAGTTTCCCACTGAAATTCAACAGCTCACAAACATGCCTGGGATTTTATAAATTGCAGGTATTATATGATAGCTAATTAAATAAGAACATAAGCCTCCACTTTTAGATATGTAACTACTTTTTTTTTTTTCATTTTGAAGCATGATAATGTAGATTTGACAAATACCACGGAAATAGAAGGTTATATTGTATTTTTTCCATGAGCAACTCAACATTCAGATACTAGTGAAATAAAAATAAAATGGAGTGTTTTCTTACAAAAGGACATCCTTACAAAATTTGTCTGTTTTAGAAGTAAGGCAGAAATCAATCAGCTTATCTTCTATCAAGATAAGTATTCCAAGCAAGTGTTATTTGAAAACTGTAAATGTTAAATCCATCTAAGAAAGAAATACTCTTTGGATTGCAATAAGTTTGTTTTTCTCATGCATGCTGTTCCTCTTGTATGTTATACAAAAGGCAGTCTACTTACATTTTGAACAATATTTACATAATTGAAAGGTGTTTTATGTTTACTACACTACAGTAAGATTTCGGATTATGCTGAAAGTTTCTAAACACTTTAGAAATAGGTAGCATTTAAGGTTCTGCCACTGCTAATTAGGAAATACATTAATTAAATTGATAACTGAACAAAGTGGTTAACATCAGAAGAAACCAAACAGAATATGAGAGGCAAAGAAAATTAAGTTTCAATGGAATTTCAAATCAGAATAACATAAAAGTGGAAGAAAAACCTCTTTGTGTTCCTCAGTAAACAAAAAGAAGGGTTGAATGTAGGAGTGAAGTAAACTAGAAAAGTACTATAATAAACTGAACTGTTATGAACTATAATAGACTTCCCAAATTACTGATTTTAACTAAAATAAACAGCCCATTCCACAGTCTCATCTTCCTTCAAATACTTCTGCATTAAGCATTCAAACACCTTTTCGCCCTCATGCAGAACATGCTCCAAGTATAGTCACGCACTGCGCACAGACATATACATTAGCACAGCCTTGTTTTTCCTACTGTAGTCTGACATATGCCAAAAACATTTAATACAGAAATACATCCTCTTTGTCTCTCATCTTCCCAAACATCTTGTCTTTTAAGTATGACTGACAAGCTTTAAGCTAGTCTTTTGAATTGAGTAGTCTTACACTTTTTTACCGTCTGAGTGAAAGTATGCGTGCGTACTACCTCTACTAAAACAGTAAAACTCAAAAGTCCTTCCAAGAATTATACACAATGCACACTTCAAAATGGAGATTATCAACAGGGAGGCCAGCTCCTACCTGCACACTCCCTTGGCAGTACCTAGTTGCAAACCAGTCCTATAATATATTACAATACTTTAAAGAGGGCTCTCTTCCACTACTGCAGAGTGTCTTTCCCCTGATTTAAGTTTTAGCTAACAGAGAATTAGTCTTTCTGCACTAATGCAGAATTAAATGTAAGATCAAAATCAGGTCATTAGAAAACCTTTCACAGGATAGGCACTAGTAACCATTTTCCAGACTTAAGTAAATTGATGTTTCTGTAAAGGGATTTTAATGTGTTATAGTAATAACAACACAAAATCTAGAAAAATTACATTCCTTTCTAATATTTTTGAAATACATACTATGATTGCATTTACAATCTCTAGAAAAAATCTTTAGCACAAACCCATCTAAATTCTCTTGCAGAGCTGTTGTTTCCAAGCCTCTGTTTTCTAAAGGTACTGAAGTCACAGCCTTTGTTTCATTATTGTGCAACACTGCTGCCCTAGAAAGCTATACTGAATTAGTAATGCTAGAATAGGTATTTTTCAGAATTACTAACATTACACGAAACAAACTCTTCCCTCCTCTAATATTTTCAAATCTTTCATATTGCTATTCATTTGAGACATACTGGCTAAAGAGATTCAACCCATACCATCGTGTAAGCAAGCCATCAGCCAGCTTGGAACCATTGCCACTGAATATGTTTCATCCGGCTTCCTTTTGGTGCCAATCTCCATTATGCAAAGCATCTCTTTAAACATTCAGCATTTGTTGCTCTGTTTTCTACAGTACCACAATACTCATCTGTAACTTGGAACAGTGGAAAAGAAATGGCATAAGAAATGCAAAACAGCAAACCTGTAGTCTTTTTAAAATGTTGGCCCCTTGACTACTGAGTGTATCACAGACACATAAGTCCACACATTAACCACTCTGTTAAAAATTGTCACAGCGTCTTTTCTATGCCTAAGCTCTCAAAGAGAGGATCGTAGTATGAAGCAACAAACACTCTCTAGCTGGACAGCTGGGTAGGTTTTCCACTGGTATATTCATACACTGTGAGCCAGTGGCAGTAATACATACTGTTTCTAACTTCCAGCCTCCCAGCCACCTCCCAGTATGCAATACAGGGAAAAGGGGTTTTTTTTCCCCATGTCGTAGCCTTCCAGGGTGAAGAAGACAACAGCAGTTGTTACTCAGAGTATCACACAAATGTAGTAGGCCATATGTTTAAAAGGAACAAAAGCAGATTATGTTTCACACGGACAGCGCATCCTCTTGGCCATTGTCAGGAAGAGATACTAGGTTTTGTCTGACCCTGTTCAACTCAGCTGTAAAGCATTTATTGAAATCAAGAAAATATTTATCAATGTTGTTAGTTCGTATACCCAGTGACCTGAAGGCTGGGTGAAAAGCTGTAAGACATCTAAGCTGCTGAAAATATTTCTCCCTAAAAATGCATTTATTTCAAGCTGGCTAGGATAGGCGCTACAGTTTTGTATTACATTAAAAATATATGTTGATGTCAAAGCAGGACTTGCTTCTGTTGAAAATCCACTGCTAGAAAATAATTTTAATGCATTGATAATAAATAATTTCTTTGGGCTACCACATATATATTCTGAATATTTATCTCCTTGCATTTTTATCTTCATCTCTAAATATATATACTGGATACTCTAGGGTTCCATATATGATACATACACATGCTTCATAGCATTTATGTAAAATGCAGATTATAATTATGCTTGACAGTTTTATTTATTAAAAAAAAAAAAAAAGTTGTTTTCAGGCAACAGTGTTACTGAAATAATGATAAATAGCTTTTTAACATATTGGCAGTTAGAAGCACCAAACAAAACCCTCACTTGTCTAGTATCACCTAGACTGGGTAACGAAGGGAGCTCTTCCCCAGAGTCCAGTATTTGCTCTGCTTTCAGCAGGTGGCACTTATAAGGAACAGAGATGGGGATCTGAGACAAAACAGTGATGCAGGAAAATTAACAAAGTAGTATAACACTCAATTTACAAAAAAAAACCCGATTTCTTTAACACAGATATATTTGAAGTGTTCATTTTACCATAATACCACTACTTGCAGATTGTGGAACACATTTTTAGTGTTGTATAAATGTAAATAATATTCTTTAAATCAGGTTTTCCTCCATTTTACTGATACAGAGTATCACTTACTGTAGTATTTTTAACACTTCCTTCTGTTCTTCCAATTTCTACCTCAATTTGTCCATTAATTTGTAATCTATAATCATTGACATGATATATTATAGCAAGGATACAGCTTTTGACCTTAAAATTATAGTCATTATTTCAGATAATGATTTATGGTTACAGTTTAGACAGACAGACAGAGATAGTTTAATTTTGGAACACTTCCCAATTCTTCCTATTAAAAATGAGCTACAAGATGAAAAAACATTCTTATAAACTGAAAACTACTGTATTTAGAGAAAGCGAAAGTTTTAATGATGATCATTCTGACTACAATCAATGTATATAGAAATAGTATAAATGGACTAATGAGACAATTATCTACTAGGAGAAAAACTCCATCTTAACTATCATTTACGTTTATTATCATTATAGATTCTTATCAAATCATCTTAACATCAGATATCTTACATATGCCTGATGAGCAAATTTATAACATGAGACATATATTTTAAGAAGTAAGAGACAATGAAAGCAGATATGAAAAGATAAGTCGTATTGCACATGCGGTTGCAAAATTTCATTTTCTGAAAGACTGCCACAATGATAACTTTTTAATATTGTCATTGCCTAAATTAAATTAACAGGTTTGATTTATTTAAATGTGTAATGCTATTAAGGAAATTGTTTTTTAAGTATCCCAACTCCTTGGATTGAAACAATTTTTATCATTTTTATTGTGATGTGACGAAAGTAACTCTAATTAGATCTGACACCAGAAAGCTGAATATAGTGCAATGTTTTAATTTATTTGAAACCTGGATAGATAAATGTGGGTTGATATCAAGTCCTTCCTTTTCGTTTATAGAACTCTTCCGTGCAAACACTGACGCCATTCATTTTTTATAGATACTTACTGAACGAAAATCAGTCTCTTGGGAATTAAGTGAAATATGTCAATTGAGGATCAGAGCTTCATGGACTATGTAGTCTCAGTGGTTACGTACCATTTCCTTCAGGAAGAGAGGTTTCTCACTGTACACATGGAAGATGGAAAAAGGCACTCTGTACTGTTCTTACAAAAGCACCATGTCTGGTTGATATCCACAGAGAAACTAGATTTTTTGGGAATGGCAGGGAAAACAAGTCTCTTTCTGACAGTGAAGATAGATCCAACTCGTGGACAGCTAAGTAATTAGAGGTAAAATAAGGAAATCTTTCCTTCTCAGAAACGTAATGAAGTCTCCTGATGTTATCAAGAGAGCAAATAAATACTGATGTTAGGGTAAACAAACAAGAAATGCAGCTCTGGCAGAATCTGGACATCTTTTAGTACTTCCATACCAGACCTTCCTGCAAGAAGCATTAAAAAAAAAAAAAAAAAAAAAAAAAAAAAAAAAAAAAGCCTATACCAAGCCTAAGGACAAACCAAGCTTCCAGTAGAGCTGATTCTTTTTCTTAATATTGTGAGTGCAATGAAGTATGCTTAAGGTCTCCACAGTTAAGTCTCTATGTTGGAAAGAATTTTTAAAATACAAGGGAATACTCGAGGAAATGATCCTGAAAGCACTAGTGAGTTCAAAATTGGATGTTATTGTTCATCATTTAGGACATATATTTTCCTTTGTCTCATCTTTTTTTTTCTTCTGTTTGTGATGGTACAAGATTTATGATCTAAAATATGTTTATGTAGAAACAAGGACATTCACAGCACAAGCAATGATATAGTCTACCTAATTAATAGAATAAAACTTATCAGAGTTTATTGTGAATTACTTACATTATTTCATCCAGATGAGGTTTGATTTTTCTACTTTTTTTAAAAAAAACTTTGATGAAAAGAATAAAAATATAATTAAAGGTTGCTTATAGACCTTTGCCTTCTGCATATGCTGACAATCACATAAACCAGCTCTGCACTTGACCCCTGAAGAAAGCTTCTGGGCAGATATGTTCCCATGTTCTTCCATAACAAGTGGCAGGGGTTAAGTGTGGTTGATACAGGTGTGTTCATATCCTTTTGCACTTTAGGAACCTGTCTGTATAGGAAATAACTACAGTAAGAAGAAAAACACTGCTGACAGAGGGTTGTGAGGCTGATTGTTTTTGGTTTTTTTAGAAGTGGAATAATGAGCTATGAAGGTAACATAAACCAAGTGTTTTGGAAACAGCAGTGAGGCTGGTGTAAAAGCATGCCTGCTCTCAGTGTCATACCAATTGGTGACTCTTATCTGCTTTGCTTTGACCATGATAGAGCTTTCAGAAATACTGGTAAGGAAGTTGCTGTTGCATATCATAAAATCAATGTTGATTTTATACTAGTTAAGGGATTTCCACTACGTTTCTCTCTGAAATGTCATTTTCACTCTCTATAGCATATACAGTCACCCATGCAGATTCCCACATCATCCAGAAGGTATTGTTAATGTAGCATGAGTGAAAGACTACTGGAGATGACAAACTAAATCTAACATGTGAACTAATCTTCACTGCTTTCAATTACTCCAAGACAGGAAAGAAGAAAGTCTAAGTTGCTCCCAGACTCGGGAGCACCATCAGCAAGGGCCCACCACCTTGACACCTGCTTCACACAAGCCAAATAGTTTCCCCCCAGAAATCTAACTGCAGCTATAAAAAAAAAAAAAAAAAAAAAAAAAAAAAAAAAAAACACCCAAAATACCAAACCAACCAAACAAAAAAAACAAAACAACAACAAAAACAAAAAAAAAACCACAAAGCCAAAACCAACATACAAATAAGCAGATCTGCAGTTATTTGATCCAAACTAGTATTCAATCTCACTGAATGCAAATGCCAACTAATTATCCACCATCAAATATTTATCTAATGGACCTTATAGAAGGAGCAGGATCTGGAAAAAAATAATTGCTTTGATGTCTGAGACCCAAAAATAATCTATTCAGATGGTTGAGACTGAAACACTTCAAATATAATATTAAATAGAAAAAAGAAATCAAGGCTCTGACACAGCATCTTTCAGATTAAATAGCTGAAGGCATGCCCAGAGTCACTACTCAGGACTGGGAGAGGAATGCCAGAAAAGAGGAAGAGGAAATCAGTTACTTCAATAAAGTGACTTGGAATGCAGTAAAACATACCTGGTGAAGATCTTCAGAGCAGCAATGGAATAAGTAACTGTGCTTTCTTCCCTCTGCCCCTCAGGTGCCAGGCAACTTCTACAGAGCCTACCAAGAATTTTGCCCCTCAAGCATTCTTGATAAGGAAAGGCTAGGATGTGAGAAATTCCATGTCCAGAAAGTCCATTATGGTAACAGGAACAGAATATGAAGGGATATCTCCACTTGAAGAAAAAAAATCAAGCACTCCTTTCGGCTGCCATTTGAAATGCTGGGGCTTCAACCCCAAGCCCCAAATGAAGGTTGACATACGGGTGATTCCCACAGCCCTTTGCAAAGGGGGAGTGAGTTTACCTTTAGGCTGCTCTCCAGGGTGGGGCCGGCCATGCAGGGAGAGCCATTGGGTAAATGAGCCCCAGGTGTCCTGCTTTAAGTAAACAAAGGTCAGGTGTCCCACTGAGGGGATAAAAGCTGGGACCACCTGCAGGAAGGGGCAGTGTCTGTCTGTCTGTCGGATGTACTCTGTGGAGTTCTCTATTGGGGCATGATCTCCTGCCTCCCAGTAACTGGGCTCCAGTCAGGGCTGGCTTTTGTAAACATGGGCTGTGTAGAGATTCAGTATGTGGCTTCCTTGGTCTCATGTGTTTGGCTTGTTGACTCAGTTGTCTCCTGTCCCTTCTATGGGAAACTGCATTTTACCATTTATACCACCCTTTTTTTGTGCAGTGTCATTGTTGGGGTCAGTGGGATTGACCTCAATTATGTATAATCTGACTGACTGGTTTGCACCCCTAGCACTCACCCATGTACTGACCCTTTTGTATCAAATACAGTTTGGTTATTGGTTCATCTTTATGCTGGCTGTGTCCTTTATGCCAGGCCTGATAATTGGCAAAACACTGTTGGGCATTAAGCTGATACTGTTATCAAGGAGGGTTGTCTTGTGGGACCATTAAAGGTAAGACCAGGCAGTGGGTGTCTGCAGTGGATAGACACAGCAGGGGCGTCCAGCAGGATCTCACACTAGTCCTGGGCTCTTCAACACATTCAGAAATCATGCAAAAAGAAGATCAGTCAAGCCACAAGCTGGTTTACAATAGTTAGCCATGATACTAAACCAAAACAAAACAGCTTACAAGAGTCATAGAAGACTGCCATGATGCTGGGTTACTGAGGAGTAAATCCCAGGTAACGATAAATGCTTTCAGAACACACACAAATTCACAGAAGATTGTATTAACTATTCTCAAGCCTGAAGATGTCCCTATTCTGTGGGGAGAATATCACTTTGTGCTTATTGTTCCAATACTTTTTCCATGGTTACTTGCTACTGATATGTATCAACAATAATGCAGTGGGTGTTTGGTTTGACTCTGTACATGCACTTCTATGTTCAGCTGCAATTGCAATAAACTACCAGAAGCCTCCTCCCTTCAGGATAGCTGCAAGACATGACACTTTTGCACTCTGTCCAGAGTCTTTTCCTCTTCAAAAAATATCTGGATTTATATGAGGAAATATTTATTTGCTGATTACAAACACCCTTTCTAATCTAAAGCTCTTCACAAAAGCAGCTCTACCTCACAGCTGTAGAAAGCTTTTTTCCTGTCTCAGACCTGAACTATCTTTAGTAGCTTTGACACTGATACATGAAAGCCTGACCTTATTTGACAAAGATATTAAGTTTGATTCAGTGAAGGCTTAATTAAGAGGCTATGTTGGATCAGTAAGACCATACTAGCTTTTTTTTTTTCTTTAAGAGGGCAAGATTGCACAAAAAAGAATGAGAAATTCCTTTGTGTATATGCTCTCTTAGACAATTTCACATACAGAATCAGTAAATATATTAAAGTGGCACTAAATATATTTAATTTGGGTCCTCTACTAACAAAACCTGTTCTGTTGATTAGAAAAAAAACCCTAACATGTGTACATTCAGTGAGATAATGCAAACCATCAGTGATTATTTTTAAGGTGACTGCAACTTTCAAATAAAGACTTAAACAGTGCTCAGTTACACATATGTATAGGAATCACTTTTTGCTTGCATAAGTAGTAAAGAAAAACTTACATTTTTTTCAAATGAAACACCTTTGTAAAAGCAAATTTTGAGGATGCAATTACCCCATCCCCACCCTGGAAAAAGTATCAGCATAGTTTTTATAGTCCCTGTGTTTTGAAAGATCTTCAAGGTTTTTAGAGCAATACTTCAAGTTATTTTACCTAACACAACACACAAAATCAAGAACTAGTTTTGTAGCAAGCAACGGTATGTAAGAGCTTTCTAATTCATGATCTCTCCTGTGACTCACTGCTCTCAATCCATCTAAATCAGTGATCATCAGGAGCCATTACTTCCATTGTGAGACTTTTCCATAACCTCACACATCTGAGTCCTAGGAAGGTTTTATTTACTATTTAATATACCTTTTCCTTTTTTTTTTTTTTTTCCTCATTTTATTATTTAGGTCAATTCAATCAACGCCTCAAAATTCTTCCCCCTCCAGAACATCAGTGGGCTTTGTTTCCCTGCATAATACCTCCATTTTTCTGGAGATGCTGTGGAAGACCTCCGCTTGACAGACTGCCACAATCCCATTGATTTCAGCAGAGATCTAACATTTTGCATCAGTGGAATATCTGCCCCAAGCTGTATCATCTATTTATAACAATCACTGAAGTCACATACTGGAAGACATTTATTCCTCTAATCCATGATGTAGTGATAATATGAAACCACATCCAAACCTAAATTGGCCCAGGTGTTAAGTCCTGTCCTGTACCTTGTTGCATTTCAAGTTTTAAGTCTATATTTTAGTTGTATTTAAAAAAAAAATAAAAAATATTGAAGTGAAGAAAGAAATCTACATTTTTCTTTGCAGCTCCTTACAGTACGGTACTAACTGCACTTAACATTAACAGGCTGTTTTAACTCTTGTGCTGGACCATTAATCTTCAACTGGATCCAAGAAGTATCCTTATTACATAAATAGCATAGTTTTACATTACACGTATCTCATGCCTAAGGAATAACTAAGGATAACTGAGAGTAAAGGAGAGGGAGTAACAGCAGCATTAGAAAACCATCATAAATGCCTTTACAAATAAGGATAACAAGTAAATTCAGAGTGTGTTAGGGACTGAAGACTAAATTTTAAGCAGGCCTTTCCATTCTCTTTAATCTATCCTCCCTTTCTTTCCCTACCTTCCTAAAGTCTGAATAGTGAAGTGAGAACAAATTAAGCATTTTCGCTTAATTAAGCAAATAGCATTTCAAATTAATTAATTTTGTAACAGTATGGCCTATATGGAAGCAAAGAAAAACATAGTTTTAATGATCCCCATTTTGTCTACTTTCAACTGAAAAGAAAAATTACTAAGTAGATGAACTCACTTATGGTGACCAATATGGTGTCTGAGTAGGATAATTTTATAAAAGCATCACCCTGCCACAGCTGACTTTAACAGGGTCTTTTGGGTATCTAAGCTACTTTCGTATTTTGTATTCTGTAACAAGAGTTACAATAAATAAAGACACACTGCAGTTCCAAATTTGTGTCCCTCCCACCCTCCACCGCCTTTTTGGGGTTATGACTTTGGTAGTCCAAAATAAAAGCTTGAAGAAACACCCATGCTGGTGAAAAGACAGTTGGATTCAGCTGCTAAGCTAGAAGAGTAAGAAAATCAGATGAAACAAGGCAGAACAAGTTCTGAGTATGTGTTAAGAGATGAAGCATACAGGTAAAGGAATTGGATTAGAACACTGGCTGATGTTGACATTGACTACAATGAATGCTATTTTAAAACAGATGAATCAGAGATAGCTTCAAAATAAGAAAGCACAAGAAATCCTTTCAATTTAGCCAATTCACTTTACCATCTATTAATTAGTCTCACTTTTCCACTATAAAAACTATATTGAAAGACTTTAGAATATAAAGATGAAATTCTCAAGGGAAAGAACATATTAATACTCCAAAGACACTCCAGGGCACATTTTATGAGGCCATTAAAGGATGGCTTGGGCTGATGAAGGCAGTTGTCAGTGCCTTCAGAGTACATATTAACAGCCCTGTAAACCACACCCCCCATCTAGCTGCTTTGGGAATCTCAGACAAAAAAAGTTGCCTCCAGATGAGATCATGTAAAGCTCTGCATCAGTCCTTTAGAGACACACTTGTTAATTCTGAGGGTGCATGTGAAATTGGAAGAAGAAAATGCTAATAGCAGGTGGGTTTTTTTGTTTGGGGGTTTGTTTGGGGTTTTTTAATTGATCAAAACCAACTCCTACACATCAAACCACACATGCCACTTTCACCTACAGCAAGGCAACACAGAGTGCCTGCTTGCATTAACAATTCCTGGCAATGTGACAGATTAGAAACAGGGGCAGGAGGAATAAGACGAGTTGTTGCTTTTAATTTAACCTTTAAAAAAAAAAAATTACATAAGATGACCTGAAGGCATTTTCTTTATATCTTTCAGTTTTTGTCCCTATACCTATGGCAGCTTTCCCCCTCCTTGTCTCCCGCAAGAGATCGTCTCTTTGTTCAGTCGGAGGTACTGCTATTAGCTGGCAGGGTGAGGCTTCTTTTCACTACCCCTAACCAAAATATGTTCTTGTCAGAGTTGCTAAACCTCAGGCAATGATATGTCCATGGGACAGTTGCTCGGGGCATCACTTTCATTCAGCCTAAATCCCCCTCTCAGGCAAGGCAGCCATAAAAGAAACTAAGCATTGACATGCTACTCCAGATTATTGCCAGAATAGCTCACCTTCCTCATGTAATCCACATTACTGAGGGGTTTCCCTCTGCAACATAGCATTCTCTAGAAATGACTGCTGAACACTTAAAAAAGAAATAAAAACTGCTAAACCAACTTTCTGTTTAGGAATATAATATGTGGATTTTTTTTTTTAATTTTTTTTTTTAATTTTCTGTCTACTATTTTGCAGGTTTCTACCCAGTATATTCACTGTTTGGACCGTGATGGTTGCCTTAAAGTGCTTCAAAAATAGATCTGTATTTCTAGTATCTTTATAAGCTACGTGCTAACATGTTTTGCACCAGATGGCAGTCCTTCAGGTATTTATCGCTTTTTTTCCTCAGTATTATATGCTTTAATAATTGAACATAAGATCATAAGACTGTGCTTCACTGTGGCCCAGTCTTGTCACTGTAATACAATTGGATAGTGTGTAATCATCTCTAGCTGCAGATGGAAAAGTATATTTTTGTTGTTGTTGTCAAGGTTATTAGTGTGTCTGGTAGCACCAAAGAGTCCAAATGAATAGAAAGGCTAAGGAATGATTTAATCTGAGAGCAGATGCCTCCTATAACGCAAGTCACCTATAACAATTTCTCAAGACAGCATTTTGAGTGGGAACATAATGTTTGATGATCAGTACTCTCATATGCCAAAGGCCAGGATCTGGAGATTTAATGCGGATGTACTTGTCAATTGATAAGATACCACTTACTGCAACAATAAAAGCCTTCACAACACCTTAGCACTAATTTAAAGAGGTGGTCCTGCAAATTTAGTGCTAGCTGAAAATCTTCCTCTTAATCTACCTTAGAAAAGTGAAGTTAGACAACTGGAGAAAGTTTTTGAAGTTTCAGACACTTAGTTGGTTTGAAAAAATATCGTATTGCTCATATTATTTCTGTTGGTTTGAGTTTTGGTGAATTCTCATCAAAGGAGTTAAAAGATTGCCAAAAAAAACCAACTTGTCTCCTTTGTGCCCTCTGCTTTCTCACTAGATAAAAGAGGGAGTCAAAAGTACAAGTGTTGACTGTCCAACAATGGTATTTTTACACTTCCTGCTTTTGGAACCAGATGCCTTTATTGAAAGGAGAATATTTCTTTCCCATTTTACGTTTGACTGTAGCTATCGATTTGGAGAAGTAGTCACAGCATGTCTTGCGCTGGCAGTTTGTGAGGAGCAGAGAGAGAGGGAAGGACCTCAGCTCTTTACCCCCCACTTTTTCTTCCACTATCACCACATCCCTCCCTGCCAAACTGCTCTTTCCAGTTTTACTTCTACTCAAAATATTGCATTTTGATCCTGATAACAAAGGTAGTAGCTGTACAGCTACCTGACCTAATGGAAGTAACTACTGCAGGGATAAGAAAAAGGGAGATGAGGAATCCCAAACACTGGAAATAATTACGTTTTCAGCTGTTACATTTGAGTAAATCATCATCATGGTGTACTCCTGAAACAGTTCATGTCACTGCCATTACTACCTGGGTTTAGGTTTTATGTTTTGTTTTTTCCAAGTGTTACACAGTTTTTAAGGGGCACATTATGTGCTGTGTTTGTTTTACTTGTAGGAATGATGGATATTGTTTTTAAGGCTGCCAAGGTATCTGGTGAAGCCTTTCAATCATATTTAAAAAAAACAAAAAACAAAAAAACAAAAACCCCAACCAACAATTAAATCCAACTCTCCCAAAAGAAGTTGTAGTATTTCAAATACTATTCATGATTTCAGTGACAATGGAACTGAGAAAGACTAAGGGGCAAGACAGGGGAAACAAAACCAATGGACAACACTTAGCAGGGATCATTCTAGAAATAACCATGTTACCAAGCACAGCAACGTCTGGAAAACTTCACAGTAGCAAAAGCAAAGCAAGCATATTAAACACATTGGAAATCTATTTACAGGTGTTACATATAAACAGAGACCAGAGAGAAACCAGCGCAACAACAGTAGCAAAGATGTCTCAGCAGCAAGTTTGCAGTCCTGAGCCCTGTTTCAGTGGAGGAGGGAAACAGAGAACGTGATTTTTAGATCCCTACTAGTTTGCAATATGCTATTTTGTGCTGAGCCACAATGCAGAAGATCTGTTTGAAGACTTTGCTAGCTACAGCTGATAATTGTCAATATCTCAGTCATCTGGGGGAAGCAGGAGTAGATACCAGGTTGGGAAACAACTGTCTACCCAGATACGTAAAATGAGTTAAGTATATAAACTTTATTACAGAGTTAGATCATCTTTTCTTCTGTTACATTAATTTAAGAAATTTAGAAATTACTTTACCTGTCTACTTCAAAACCAAGTAGTTTAAGTACAAAACTAATTCATTTAAGTACAAAACTACTTCATTTCCATTATCAAGTTGCTGTTTAAGGCAGTTGTGCAAGGCATGTTTTTGAGCAAAAGCTAAAAAAAACTAAAAGAATTTTGAATTAATTATTAATAAACATGCAAAAAGTAAGGCAAATGTGACAGTCCAAGCAAAGCTGTGTAAAGACATGCTAAGCAAGTGCAAAGATTTCACCCAGACAATTTCAGGTTTCTTGACTTCAAGTTTGCTCCCCATTAGAATTCATAAAACACAGAAAAACAAAAGTAGGATAATATGTTTAATAGATGTGCAAAATGCACGACAGATGACACTCTTGTGGTAAATAAAATATCGTATTCTCCATTGCTACAGACTACTAATTCCATGAATATATGAAATACAATGTAAGAACAGTGAATAAAGCAGTAAAAAAATCCCTTTTCAGAATGATACATCTTTTATAAAATAACCATTAATGATGGGGGCAGGAAGGACGAGGTATATAATACAACAATGGCCCTCAAAGAGAGGGGAAGTCCAACCTGTCATGGCTCTGATCATTTTAGCACTGCACCTTATCTCACATAGCACCCAGTTAGGTGAAACCCAGAATCGTTCGGTCCAAGAGAGACCTGCGGGGCGGCTCACCTAAAGCAAGGCAGGCCCGGTCAGAGCAGTTTGCTTAGGGCCGTGCCCAGTCACACCTTGTCTTGAAGACCTGCAGGGATAGAGAGCCCACAGTTTCACTGAGCAGCCTATGTGCAAGTCACAAGAAGGATCAAGGGATTTAGGGCAGGGGGAAGAAAAGAGAAAAGAGAAATGGAATGAAAAATAATCCAAATAATTTCTACAGGCTAAGGAGTGGTTTATTTTATGCAGCTGGTGATTTCTATTGCTCGGTTTCAGACGGGCTTAGCTTCTGACAAAAGATGAACCACCTCTATACAGACTGATGCACTGTTTTCTTTGCTTCTGTATACCTTTTTCTGTAAAGTTTGCAATATTTTACATTTACCTTAACCTACTTGAGTTACAGTTCATTTTGCAGCTGACAAACAACCTAGCACTTCGCTTCCTTGGTGATTTTTGAAATTAAGACATAGAAAGAGCCTTATACTGCTTAGCACTTTGTACTATGCCTAACAGGGTGATCCCTCACCATGGCTGATGAGCCATTCAGGGAGCTCTTAACTTGTGGAAGAAGAAGGTATTGAAGAAAAAAATCTCCCAGAACCTAAAAGTAGTAAAGTAGGTGCTCTAGCATTGAAGTAGAACAGGAGAAACCTTGCATCATAATGTCTTACTAATTATGAAATCATCAAGATAATGTGGACAAGGTGGAAACTACAAAAAAACCTGAGGATTTGAAGGCAATGATGATGAAAGCAAGTGTAGCTAGTATAATACATACAAGAAAACTCAATGAAGGGGATGAAGTAAAACTGAAGAGAAAGTGGTGAAGGTACTTTGTACTGTAGTTCAGTCTGAAGTAACTCAGCATCTCCAGCACACACAGTCAAGGTGGCAAACTGAAATGCACACCAGTCAGGTCCTAACTAGTATGAAACATTAAAGCCTACCTGCTCAAGAAATAAAAACACACAGGCTTGCCATACCTAGTCGTTTTGCACCTACACTGGCTGTAGACAGAATCTGAAATTAAATTCAACATCTTGGTTTCTGCCATCAGGATATTTAATGGACATAGGCCCTGGTATAAAATTACCCAAAGCAGCAGAATGAAAACTGTGATAAACAGTTAACGTACTCCAGCACTGATTTTCTCCAAGATAAAGCCAAGATTCATTCCTTGGCAGATATATAATTCTGGGAAGACTGGGGGCCAAATCCATGGGATGAACTCCCTCAGCAAATGACAAGACCATTCTCCACCAAGACCCCCTCTCTTTGGCTATGTTTTCTCTAACAAATATAAGCAAGGAGACACAGACAAATTCTAAAGTCTAAACCAAGCTACTTCACTGCACACACTTTCTCTCTGGGAAAAGAATAAGAGAGCAAACAGTGACAGATGTTAGACACACTTGGAAAGTCCTCGGATACTGTGGTGATGAACGACTATAACAACCTCTTTAGGACAGAACAGACGGTTTATTGTCTGAAGCAGGAGATACTGTTCCCCTTTGATAATGCTTGTGTACTGCAGTATCATACCAACAAAGTTACAATAGGGATATTGTTTAAAAAACAATTTTAAAAAAGCTCTGAGAGAAAATATTATTCATCATACCACTGAGGGCTTTCTTTTGCGTAGTTTATAAAATGTGTAATTGTGCTAACATACCTAATTGTCAAGCTACTCTTTTGGCAAGCTAACATACGAGTGGGTGCCAAACAGCAGGGAATACAAAATGGAGTGGAAAAACAGTTGAGATTTGATGGTGTTCTGCCTCCCATGAAAAGTGTTCTTCCATGACAATATATAATATACATATGTGCATGCATTGTTACTAAAACACTAGGTAGCATTCGTAAATCTATTTTTAATAATGTCTCTTAGTTTTCTGGAGTTACTACTGGAAAAAAATAGGAAAGTAGGACTTGTTTTGCAGTGTTGATTCATATTGACCCAGATTTAGGAAACATGGACCCGAAAACTTTGTTAGAGATGAGCAGTTATGAAGCTTTGAGATATACATTTAAGACTGTCACTTTATTATTTCTGTTCTCCATTACATATGTATGGATGTTTGTTGCTGTGCTTTTTTTTCTTGCAAATACAGAGGTTAGTAGCAGAGGTAAAATCTCTGCCTTTTTCAAAGTAAAGCCAAGCCATCTGGATAGTCATGTGTTATGGCAGAGTATTATTCTAAAAGGCGTTGTCTATGCTTCTTAAAACATCTTTCTGGAAATATCAAGTCAGGTTTCCAGTCTTGCTACTTTTTAGGGTTTGTTCATTTATACTCCACCTCACTAACATGACAAGCCCCTCTTCTAGGTCCTTCTAGTAGTCTTCTCCCTTTGGCTCTTTCCATTGCCCCCACTGGTAAACACAACAAAGCTTCTCCTTCACCTCAGGTCCAACTGTCTCAACCTGACTCATATTCAGAAGCCTAAAGACTTCTCCCCTTCCCTCAGGAGAGAGATCATCTACATTTTATTCACTGGGAATGGCACTTGAGTCCCAATGCCCAAACAATGACCCTAGGTGTTATCTGGTAGAGTGCCGGCTGGCATCGGTCAGAACCACACCAAGGATCATGTTAACATTTAGATAGCGTGGCTGGTCGCAGGCTGGGTCAAGCCTGTGTGTTCTCCATCCTAACCATTAATATGGATTCTGATCCCAAGGCCCATGAACCCCAATCCAAACACAACCAGTAGTCTCAAGTCCTACAATGATCTTGAAGATATTCAGTAGAAAAGTGACTGGCATGCACAGCAGTTGCTGTATGTACGTATACACACGTGTGTGTGTATGTGCTCCTACATAGGCATAATGTATCAGAAGCAGAAAGATTTTGGAGAGAGCAGGTATGACCATCATCAGTCACATATGCCCAAAGCCCTGGACTATGAGAATATCTGGTAGCACAAAACCTGAGACAGAGAGAGAAGAGAGCAAGCAAACATGTGCACTGCCAGTCCCCACCTCTCCCACTGGAGATAACAGCACTCAGTGAGATGTTTTCAAGTCCAGTTGATTCAGTAAAGGCACATGTTAAACGTGAATTGTAAGATATCAGACAGCTAAAAGTTTCCTCCATGTGCTGTACCTGTGCAGTGTGTATACGTGTGTGTCTGCACACATTATTTGTGTGCAGAGACAGGGGAGTAAGGACAAGGGAACAGCTACCCTCTTCTGTCTCTGTCCTCGGCAGGAACACTTCTCGTCCCCTAGCACAACCTCCACTACAGCAGTGTGGCTGTAACACCCTGCCCCGAGACAGATATTCTAACAGCCCAAATTCTCTGGTTCTGTGCCAAAGATGCTCAGCCAGGGAAACAGCTCCCATCTATTTCAGCATTCTGTTTCCACTAAAACACCAGTTCATCCATTTTGAAAATGCACAAAACATTACTTGCAAAACACCCTCTTCTTTATTATTCTGTAACCACTGACAGAGTCATTTGTTTACACTTTTGGAAGAAAAGTCTCTCTTTCCCTTATTTCTTTCACCTTCCATAAGTCTCATCATTTTCCCTATCTTCTTGATCACATCTCTGCTAAAACTTATTGACTAGCAAGCAGGAATACATATGTTTCATATCTCTAACCTTTCTGGTTTTATGTTTTCAAAAGATATTTATTCTAGTACTAGAGAGGAACTATATTAGCATTTTGATTGCATTCTTTGCAGCATTTTATAAACATATAAGCAAGTATCCACAGAACTTATTTCTACCAAAAATACAACTTCACACACAGAATCGCTGCCATTAGCTAGTTTACAGTGTTCATTTATTAGAGAGAGGGTAAGGAAAAGAAGTTGTTAAACACTGGGTTTTAGTGATGTGGTTCAGCATTGTTTGGACTGTGTTAGAGCTAGGCTGGTTTCCCGGTCTTCTCCCAGTACTTGCAATATGGGTGGTTTTCATTAATTAGCTACTTGCACATGTACAAAGAAGTCATAGTTCTCTAAACCCACCTCACGTATTTTATGTGTAGTTGGTGTTACATCACCTTCTGTTTGTGAGGTTCTAGTGCCAGCAATGCTGTAAAGCTGACTACAGCTCCCAGTTTCTCTGGGCTTTTTTAGAAAGTTCAGGTGGAGGGGTGTACTAATTCAGTCCTCCTGGTGCTTTTGTTTTCATGCCAGGCTTGCTGAAGTCTAATCTGTAAAAGGCTTGAAATGGATGTACGTTCATCACTATAAGTGCCATGCTTAGAATCTATTATTTTGAAATAAAATTATAACTACATTAACAGCTTTAATTCTGAATGAGCTAACAAATTCCTGAAAATGGTAAAGCAACCTTCCTCCAATCCAGCTGACAGCAAAATGAACATATTTGGTTATAAAATATTCGACTTCTATTTATAACTTGTGTAAAGAAGTGATGCCCATCAGAATACAGAACTGATCTGTCCAGAAGGATCTCTTAATGAGCATATCTAACATGCTAGGAGAAATAAACAGTTATACCGAGTGTTCCACTGGCAACCTGTTTGAATACTTCTTATCATTCTGTTACTAGGGAGCAATTTGGTTTGATCTCCTATGACCAATCTCTTACAGCATCTCTGTAACTGACTTGGTCTCCTAGAGAGTAAGCCTGAGTTCTGAATAAGCACCTCTGAGCTGTCTAGTGGAAGAGTTAAGCACAGTTTCAATTGCAAGCACGAAAGAAAATCCCCAGAAAAGCTTCTAGGCCGGGGTTAGGCCCTCCAGACAGAGGAAAGTGTTATGCACCCACTCCAGTGCCTGGATAAGCACTCTCGCCACTGGAGTATTATAGAAAAGGAAAACCACTACTCAACCTGTTTCCCTGTGAGCAAAAGCAAAAAGCTGCCACCGCATGCTGGGACTGGGTTAGATCTCACCAGCATGCCATGGGTGTGCCCACAGACCCCCTTCAAGACCTAACGATCCTCAAGAGGCTTAGATGGAAACACATCTTTTGGGAAGATTATAACTCAAGAAGACTTTAAGAGAAAGAGGGCTTCTCTTTTAGGAGCCTGCAGACTCCGGTAGTAGATGATCAACAGGTTTTAGGATCACACTGTCTTGACTTACCTACTTTTCATCCAAGTCCTTTCTTTCTATTTTTCCACAGTCATTTTTACAGACTTAACTCTATTTACAAGTTTAAAATGAACACATGCTTCTAATACAAGGCTGTCTTTACCAACAACAACAACAAAATTTCCATGGTGCAAGTTCAGCAGCTGACTACAATCTTTGGTTTTACAAATAATGTATTAGAGAAAAAAAAAAAAAAAAAAGATTTTTCACACTTGCACCAGCATGGACAAATAAAGTCTGCAAGAGAATACATCTTCACCCCCCAAGTCCTTACCACTAGAAATAAAAGAGGCTGTATTTTTATTACAGTTAATATAACTATTAAAGCAGTACTATACCCACACTCCAAATAGTACATTTGTATTTGAGTCTTTAAAAAAAAAAAAAAAAAATCAATACTACTCACTCCCTTCTTGCACAGAGATATGCTTTTGTCATAGACTTTTAGTTCAAAAACTGTAATTGTTCATAGCACTCAAAAATAATCGGCATCATACAAAACAGTATTCTAGTAGTCCTTAACCATTTTAAACCAAGTTCAGAGTTGCACCTCACTATAGCAAGCGTGTAAATCTGCTTTAGCCACAAGAAGAAAAAATACCCTATGTTAGGAGGACTTTACTGGAGGGCTGCAAGAATCTAACCCCTGGCATCCTCTAGCTCAGCTGACCTGTGAAGGTCTCTCCTTCCTGGTACTGCGAGGAGAATCCGGCCAACTTTTCTGTAATAAAACTTCCATTAGCAGCAGCATAGCTATGGTCTAGATACTTCATTTCGAGAACTGCAGCTCTTCTATAACTGAGAACCTGGACATTACAAGATGTTCAAAGCAAGAGTAGTTCCTGAGCTTTACTGACTTAAATCAAAATTAAATAACAAAAAAGGAGATGGGGTAAAGGCTTTGGGGAGGATTTAAAGAATGAGATTTGTTGATTTGTTAGAAAAGCTTTCATATTTTACCAAGAAAAAGGCCCCCTCTGAAGGAGTGCTGGAAAGTACATCTCCTAAAATATGAGGATGGAAAGTAACAACAGCAAGTCATTTGAATACAGGGGAAGAAAATTCAAGTTTAATTTTAGATTCAATCAGTCACACCCTCCTCATATGAATATTTCATAACTATTTTGAAATACTTTTTATAAATTACTATTTTATTTGGCTTTAAACTTCATCTGGTTAAAACTTATTTTGAAGCAAGAATTTGACAAAAATGGGTCTCCACTCAGTGACGTGAAGATGTAAAAGAAAACAAACAACACCCTCAGCTCTCGGTCTGCAGCATCCATTGTAGTGCAATACCTTAGGCAAGCGCCTGTCCTGCAGCACACTACTCCAAAGTCACCTGAAGATGTCAAAGGATGCTTCCGTTAAAACAAAGATGACATCTCTGCTTCCACGAACAGTAATAGCCAGGAAAACTTTGTAGCAGCTGCAGCAGGAGATCATGCATGCACATGCATCCCACAGCTGTTGAGAAAAGTAATTGTATTTTTAGGGGATTTTTTTTCTGCTTTTATTTTAACCAGCCAAATCTTACATTCTTTAGAACTTTATTTTTCAAGACTAGCACTTTTTTTTTTTTTCTCCCCTCAGTAGGAAACAGTTGCTCACCATTTTACAATACCACCTTCTTAGCAAAGTAAGAGCTCCATTCAGTGCTGAATCATACTGAACTCAACACCTTTGAAAGTTGTTTGGATTAACATGATTCCTGATGAACACTCTTCTTCCATGGTGAGCTGAAAGCTGCGCTTTTGGGCTGAGTTTCTAGCTGTTCACACACTCTCGGGTACTAAATTGCACAATTTTGCTGATTTTGGCTTACAAATGGAACAGCAAGGCAGGCACCTCCATCACAAAGTCATCTTTCACTCTGCAGACTACGCTAACTGTTTTTTGGTATTACGTTATGAGTGTGAGGGAACTCTGTAAGTAAAGTCTGAAAAATGAAGGGGCAGGGGGGTCGTGTAAGGCAGAAGTCTACCCAACTTGTACTGACAGTTCCTCTTTTTGTCAGCAAATTTTATAATATATAATCTTGCAGCAGACAGACAAATTTTATTGATGAAGGCTATACCACACCATCAACTTATCCTAAATTAATATCTTTAACTTACTAATTTGGCTATTGAAAATTTCCAAGCACATCACATTTCAGAAGTTAAAAACTGGGACCTATGACAGGTAGTAAAAATGGATCACAGGCTTTGGAAGGGATTCTCCTGTGGAACTGAGAAAAACTGGATGGTCATTAGAGGGAAAAACATTTTTCTATGTTGAAGATTAAAAAAAAAAAAGCAAAAAATTAAGGTAGAGGAGAAGAATAATCTAATGGCTAAGACATATGGCTTTCCAAATAGAAAAAGAAAAAAGCAGCTTTGCTTGATTTGCATGGTAAACACTGTATCACTTATATATACACAATACACTTTTAGAAGTTAGAATAAGAGATTCTACATGAAAACACCCTGAAGGAAAACAAATAATTGTTCTCTCTGAGAACATGTAAGCCATATGCAAAATCAAGTCTCCTGTATGCAACAGAAAAAAATGACTGACATCTCACCAAAATGAACCAATATATAGATGAAAAAAAGAGTAATCTTCCTCTGTTGATCAACCAGAGGCAAGTATATTAAAAACCTGCTTTTTTCTTTTTTAAGTAACAAAGTTTTCTTTATTCCAGTGGTTGCTTAATGTTAAAATGCAAAAGAAATTCACATAAGAGGGACCAGAGCTACTGACTTAGTCTTCTAAGCACTCCAGCTATAAAGCCATAATCATATTTGCTCTTCCATTCTTTCTATCTGGCCACATTAATCTTTCATTCTCTTCTGCTCAGTAGTAGAAGAGAGGAAAACCCTTTCTTTGCCCTACAGACTGATGGTTATTGGTACTCGCTTAGGACATACACCTTTAAACTCTCTCAGTTTGCAGCCAGGTCTCTTCTGATCAGAGTCCTTTAAATCCTGCACTGTTCCAAGTACGTTAGGTCCCTATCACCACTCCACCACATAATTGTTAAGAAAATAATTTCTGATTCTGCGATGGTTGCTCTTTTAACACAGTCATCAGCTTCAGTGCCTGGGGGAGAGCCAGGAGTTATCTTGCCCATTTCTAAATTCCACCTGAAGTACCTACATGCATTGCAAACTGGGGAGATCTGCGGGAGAGCTGAGCACGCACACGACCAACGTGATCAAGCAATACCCGTTTATTACAACCAAGAAAGCCCTTTTATAATGTTCTCCCGCACACGTGAGTAACATGCAGTACAAGTCCTCAAGACTAGACAGTTAACTTAGTCCACGCTTTAAACCTTCTTATGATTGGATAAAAAGTGCCACATCAGCCGTGCCAGGCACCTGCCTTGTGTAACTTCCTCTTCTGTCCCAACCCCTTCCAGGGGTTGTTTGTCTTGTTGAGTTTCTCTCCCCTCATTCAGGGTTACGTCCTTATTGCATTCTTGCTCAGCTGAGGCTCTTATCAGTCTTGTTCTCAGGCAGGATTGCTCACATGGCCATTCTCTTGCAGAAAGCCCTCTAGAATCCCAACAGAGATCTCTCTCACAATTATGAGTTCAGGCATCTGAGTTATACTGGCTATTTTCTGAAGGCAGGTTTTGGAGGCATTTCTGGTTGAATGGCTGGAGTATGTTTGGGGGCAGGGAGGAGAGGGTTTTTTGTGTATTATCATCATCCTTATTTTTTTCTCACCTGGAAATCTACCTATATTTGCATGGTGGGTTGACCCTGGCTGGATGCCAGGTGCCTAGCAAAGCTGCTCTGTCACTCCCCTCCTGAGCAGGGCTGGGGAGGGACAGTAAAACTAAATGCTCTTGGGTCAAGATAAGGACGGGGAGATCACTCAGCAATTACCCTCATGGGCAAAACAGACTTGACTGGGGGAAATTAGCTTAATTTATTACCAAACAATTAATTAGAGTAGAATAATGAAGACAATAAGCCCTAAATCTTAAAACACCTTCTCCTCACCCCTCTTTTCCTCCCAGGCTCAACTTCACTCCTGATTTCTCTACCTCCTCCACCAAAGTGGCACAAGGCAATGGGGAATGGAGGTTGTGGTCAGTTCATCACCTGTTGTCTCTGCTGCTCCTTCCTCCTCAGGGGGAAGAGGACTCCTCACACTCCTCCCCTGCTCCAGTGTCAGTCCCTCCCACAAGAGACAGTCCTCCATGAACTTCTTCAGCATGGGGTCCCTCCCAGAGGCCACAGTTCTTCATGAACTGCTCCCTCCCACGGGGTGCCATCCTGCAGGAACAGATGCCTCCAATGTGGGTCCCCCGTGGGGTCACAAGTCCCACCAGCAAACCTGCTCCAGCGTGGGCTCCTCTCTCCCCGGGGCCACAGGTCCTGCCCGGAGCCTGCTCCAGCGTGGGCTTCCCACGGGGTCACAGCCTCCTTCGGGCACATCCCCCTGCTCTGGCGTGGGGTTCTCCACAGGCTGCAGGGGGGTCTCTGCCACACCACTGACCTCCGTGGGTGCGGGGCACAGCTGCCATACCATGGGCTGCACCACGGGCGGCAGCAGAATCTCTGCTCTGACATCTGGAACACCTCCTCCCCTCCTTCTTCACTGACCTTGAGGTCTGCAGAGTTGTTTCTCTTACATTCTCACTCCTCTCTCCAGCTACAGTTGCCATTGCACAGGTTTTCTCCCCCTTAACTATATTATCCCAGAGGTGTTACCACCGTTGCTGATAGGCTCAGCCTTGGCCAGTGGCGGGTTCGTCTTGGAGCTGTCTGGTTTTGGCTCTGTCAGACATGGGGGAAGCTTCTAGCAGTTTCTCATGAGAGCCCTCCCTGTAGCCTCCCTGCTACCAAAACCTTGCCACACAAAGCCAACAGACTATTCCAGCTCATTTGGGAGCACTTTCTGAAGCTGAATCCTTTATTCCTTTTTTGGGACTTTCATTCATTTTGGAAGACCCATCAGCAGACCCACAAATACAACCCATACAGGTTGCCTACTTGCATTATCTATATGTCTCCCACAGTGAAAGCATGCCATAGCCACGCTGGCAGCAAACATAACACGAGCAAACATTTCTGTAACACATGACTGACTTAAAGGGTTTAGATATATCGTTAAGAATACCATTACACTAGGCAAACCTACATTCCATTCTCTAAATAGGATTGATGACAGTATACAGATCACTGGATATATATATATAGATTACACACACATACACACCCGACATACATATTTAACAATTACTCTAAAAGAATAGTAATAATAAAGAAATATTCGAGCTGGTAATTCTGTGAACGATTTAGAAAGCAAAACTGCAATAATACAGGGAAAATTACCTGTGAAACAATCTTCCCCCTTGATTCTCCCCCAACTACCGCAATGCAGAGGGCAGGCTGGACACATACCATCTCCGCAATTACTCTTCCAATGGCTGAAACACACACAACACAGTCTGAAGTCAAAGCCTGAACTATGGCCCCTTGATTAAAACCTGAGTTTTAATCCATCTCCCAGATCCATCTATCTTGAACAGAGAAGTATCTCTCCACCCCATCCTTATTTCACTCAGGCATGCCCATGGTACTTGGGAGAAGGAGATTTGCTTTCCATAATCCCATCGCATCTCTGCTGGTCTCCCTTAAACTGACTAGTTTTCATATATTGCAAAATTGTATATTGCGAAAAGCATCTATTAATTATATTCACAGCACATCAGAAAACTTGGTGAAAGTCACATCTACATTCAGCATGATATATTAAAAAAATAAATAAATAAATAAATAAATGAAGAGGACCCAGCTTCACAAACATTTAATGAAGGTTTTCTGACAGCTTGGTGGAAGACTTCCAAAACAGCTCTCGTGCCGAGTGCTTTCAACTCGCGCTCAAGTCAGGAGGACTTAAAGGCCCCTTGTAATATTGCCAAGACCAACATACCAGAAAGCATATAATAATTTTGTTAGCAGGGATAGTTACCAGAAAGACTTGTTCTCTACATAGCCTTTTCAATATAAACTTTTCTGTCAACTTTTCTCACTGAATATCATCACTGTTAAGCAGATGGCCTTTGCTACAGCATTAGAAAAGATCTGAACCTAAATATCATAGAAACATTCAGGTTGGAAGAGATCCTTGGGATCATCGAGTCCAACCATTTCAGCAAGGCCACAGAACTTTGATAAACAACAGTCACTAAAATATTGAATTTTGTAAAATTTCTGTGACCCAAAAGAAAAAAAAATAAACTCAGACTGATGTTATAATAGTAACATTTGTATGAGATACGCTACACTTAATGGATGATGTAACAGCAAGGAGAGGCAACAGCAGCAATATCCAATGACGAAATCCTACCATAAATACATCTGAAAACACTCAGAGCTAAATTATCAAATGAATAGAATTTAAAACCTAAAGAAACTGAGAATTCTTATGAAATGTTGGATTATTTTTTTATACACGATCATAGAACAAGTTCTTTTTTCCAGAAATGTCAACCTGCAAAAGTTTCATCAGATTCCCCTTAGAGAATAATAAATTCCACAAATTCTTCATGTTTGCAAAGTTAATAATCAGTTATCAGCAAGTTTAATACACAATCTCTTAACCTGATAGAGAAACAATAACTTCAAATCAACCAGAAAGGGTCAAAGAACACAATTAATTTTATGTTTCATCAATAAGACATCCCTTGCCTTACCCAAGCACTCTTGGAAGTTCTAGCAAAGAGATGCGCCAATGTGACACCCATCTATAAGAAGGGTCGGAAGGATGATTCAGGAAATTACAGGCCTGTCAGCTTGACATCAGTGCCCAGGAAGCTGATGGAGCAGCTCATCCTGAGTGCCATCACACAACACATGCAGGACAACCAGATGCTCAGGCCCAGTCAGCGTGGGTTTGTGAAAGGCAGGTCCTGCCTGACAAACCTGATCTCCTTCTACAACAGGGCGACCTGCTTATTGGATGAGGGAAAGGCTGTGGATGTTGTTTACCTTGACTTCAGTAAGGCCTTTGACACTGTTTCCCACAGCATTCTCCTGGTGAAACTGGCTGCTCGCGGCTTGGATGGGCACACGCTTTGCTGGGTAAAAAACTGTCTGGATGGCCGGGCCCAGAGAGTTGTGGTGAACGGAGTTCAATCCAGTTGGGGGCCGGTCACGAGTGGTGTCCCCCAGGGCTCGGTGTTGGGGCCACTCCTGTTTAACATCTTTATTGATGATCTAGACGAGGGGATCGAGTGCACCCTCAGTCAGTTTGCAGATGACACCCAGTTGGGTGGGAGTGTTGATCTGCTCGAGGGCAGGGAGGCTCTGCAGAGAGACCTGGACAGGCTGGAGCCATGGGCTGAGCCCAACTGGAGGAGTTTCAATCAGGCCAAGTGCCGGGGGCTGCCCTTGGGCCACAACAACCCCCAGCAGCGCTACAGGCTTGGGGAGGAGTGGCTGGAGAGCTGCCAGTCAGAGAGGGACCTGGGGGTGCTGATTGACAGCCGGCTGAACAGGAGCCAGCAGTGTGCCCAGGTGGCCACGAAGGCCAATGGCATCCTGGCTTGTGTCAGCAATAGCGTGGCCAGCAGGGACAGGGAAGGGATCTGACCCCTGTACTGGGCACTGGTGAGGCCGCCCCTCGATTCCTGTGTTCAGTTTTGGGCCCCTCACTCCAAAAAGGACATTGAATGACTCGAGCGTGTCCAGAGAAGGGCAACGGAGCTGGTGCAGGGTCTGGAGCACAGGTCATACGGGGAGCGGCTGAGGGAACTGGGGGGGTTTAGTCTGGAGAAGAGGAGGCTGAGGGGAGACCTCATCACCCTCTACAGCTCCCTGAGAGGAGGGTGCAGAGAGATGGGAATGAGCCTCTTTAACCTAGTAGAAAGCGACAGGACAAGAGGGAATGGCCTCAAGTTGTGCAAGGGAAAGTTTAGACTAGATGTCAGGAAGCATTTCTTTCCAGAAGGGGTTGTTGGGCGTTGGAATGGGCTGCCCAGGGAGGTGATGGAGTCCCCATCCCTGGAGGGGTTTAAGAGTCGGGTCAACATAGCATTGAGGGATCTGGTGTAGTTGGGAACTGTCAGTTTGACATTAATGGTTGGACTGGACGATCTTCAAGGTCCTTTTCCAACCTAGATGATTCTGTGAAAATCCATATTTGAGATTTAAATCTGTGCCTAGAACTCATCTGTGACTTTTTAGTATAGTTTATGTGGTTTTAATGAGATTATATCTGGGTAACTGATTAAAAAGTAAACACGAGGAAGTAATCTTAGGTAGTTTTAATCACAGTACTGAAATGTCTTGAGGCAGATCACTGCAGCAGCGGCTATGGAGATGAGCTCTTTTAATCACCTGCCTGTTTGGTTACATGAGTTGCCAGAGGGAGGTGATGCTAAAGCTTGTGCTCACCCTCTCTGAACCAGTGATTAGCCAACTTTAAAAGATTTAATGGTTCAGGTAAAAATACTAGTACTTTGCAATTTCATCAAATCTTTCATCACAAAGCCTCATGTAGGTAAATAAGCACATCATGTTAGGTTTTATTACATAGTGAAACTGTGTCTGGGACTGCTTAGTACTACAAAACAAACCAAAGATGTCATCCAGCATTAAGTACCATATTTCCTGATAACTTCAGTGCTTTGTAAGCATTTAATGTGCTCAAAAACTTTGTTATGTATTGAACACCCTAAATAACTCAAACTGTAAATGCTTAAGTAATCCATACTTGAATTCGTTCAATTACCTGGGTTTGCAAGAAAGCAGAACTATTTGTCAAGGTGTTTGTATGTGAAAGACTTATTTAATCTCATCCAGAGTAATGAAGTCTAGAAAAGGTAGGAACAAAAATTGCTTAAGATATTTAAAACAAACAAACAAACACCTTTCTAGTAAGTTTCACTTCACTAGAAAATTAAAAATCAAGTGTTTGCTTTCTTTTCCAAATATTTCTTATAAATAAGCTGTAACATATGCTAGGTACCTAAATAGCTGAAAATCAAAATGCTTTTCACTTATCTTTCTAAAAATGCTGGTCACTCCTTAGGTCCTCATTTCCATTTGCACAAGGAGCCTGAGTGCCAATACAGAAAGTAATACCATATGTCAAAATAAAGCTTTAGAGAAAAGAGGCAAGATTTTTCTTACACCTACTTGGATAATTATGAACATATCTGTGACTGGCCAAAAAGCAGAAGAAGAAACGCATCTCAGGCAAATTCTTGAAGCCAGCAGTAATTTTTAATTGACACTGTCGGTGCCAGAATTTGCCAGAATTTCAAACAGTGTATCCAAAAAGAAGTGAAGCACAGAGGGATGCTCACCTTGTCAGAATAAAATGCAAGCTGAATATTCATTTTCTTTCCAAGCTGCAGATTGTGACAGTAATATTTTCAAAATCATGTAGCTATTCCAAATCAGGCAATTAGTTTTCAGTATCTGATCTTGATAGCTCATTTATGAAAGTCAATACACTTTTAACTGCTAAATATTTGGTTTTCCTCACTAGATGTAGTTTTAAAATATCACACTTTTTTAAAAAAAAAAAAAAAAAAAAGTGTGTGTGTGTGTGTGACAGGGAGAGTTCACTCAATGCATTTCATTTCCCTAAGCTTAAGTGTAGAACAACATTGCAACACTTGTAATACGGCAGAAAATCCCCATTAAAGACTTTAAAACAAGAAAACCCCTTGCCCTTCTATAAAAAAACCTAACGTCACTCACTGACCCTGATGCTCATACCCACACAATCCCAAGCATGTCCATGCCCTGGCTGGAATCCAGGTGCCCAGATGCTCACACCCATGCAGTCCACCCAGGTCCATCCCTCGGATGCTGAGAACAACGACAGTGCTGGCTCCAAGCCCTGCTTTTAGTGCCAACACCTGCAGAACTGGGAGACCCTCTCTGTCCCCTGTTGGAGCCCACTGGGATGACTCTCCTTCCTGAGAGCCATGGGGATTTCCTTGCTGCCTCCCTCCTGGGCACCCAGAGAAGTAGCACGAGGCATGTGCTGTGATGAGGACTTACTGACAGGCTGATGTGGGTGCCAATAGCTCCTGACACTGACAGGTCTTCCACAGGGTCTGCTCCTCCTGCGGCTTCCACACCCGCCCTGACCCATCATCCCTGTCCTAGCACTCCCATTATCTTTCTCTGTAAGAGAAGCTCTTGAAATAATCTAATGAAAACTGAAGAGTAGGCATTGACACCCATTTTACCCATCCCTATTATCCAACTAATGCTTGCTATCATCTGGAAACAGCTAAGTTTATAGATAAATAGCCTTGATCTAATTGGTACATCTGTTCCAATTTCACTTGCAAGCTCAAATGTGCACTTAAAAAAGTGTATTTAAGTATCACACTCCATCTCTTCTTTTCCTTCTGGAAGCACACAGATACCCCATTAGTCCTTTTGTTTGTGTACACAGTTTCAACTATCACTGGGGTTTTTTTCCACATACATTTACATATACACACACCTAAAGGACTAGCAGTGTCTTTAATAGTATTCTAGTTCAACTTATATTTAGAATAAGTACAGATAAGCTCTGTTTTCCTTCCAGAGGTAGTTGACAATAGATGAAAGAGGAATACAATTTCATAAAAATCAAAAGAAGTTATCTTACCAACTCCAGAATGTGTTGTATAGCCAATAGGGATAGATACCTATGCTGCAGAGTGCTCCCAAGCCCCAGCATGTGTGCTGGCCATTTCTCAGCTCCTTGTCAGAACACATCTTGGACACGCACCAGCTCTCCATTTCTGGAAGGGCAGCCATATGTGAATGATGGAACAGAATCACAAAATGCTTAAGTAAGGTCCTTGCTCAAAATGATCAATGTATGATGACACAGACTGCTCTGTGGCATGCATCTACCCTGAAGTCTTGGTGCCTTGGATCTCCAAGACAACATTCATCATGTCATACTGCTGTACAACTGCTGTACTGAGCATACAACACATCCAGCAAAACACAAGATGCACAAGTTCAACTCAGTTAAGCTTCTGCACAGGTGACCATCTGATGATTTTTGTTTGTTTCTGTATTAAGAATCACTACACAAACTGTAAGACTTAGGAAAAAAAAAAATCTCATTTCATATTATAGTCTTACTGGCATCTCTAAATTGCAGTGATGCCTAAGAAAACCCAGTAGTTACAGGAATGACGTGTTCCTAAAAGGACAGTTAATGTCTCAAAATAGTTTATGCTGTCCCTTAACATTACCCTAGTTGCTCTGTGCTTATCAAAACCACCTGAAATTGTAGTCTTAATAGCTATTCAGTCTCTCTCAGGCATAGAAAGGCAGAATCCATGACATTTGTATTTCTACAACTGCTACTTACAAAAACAATATGTTGGGAAATAATTTGTTTCCTACATTTACCTTCTAATGCACCCTCATCACAGAAGTTCTCAGATTTTACTTCCCCTGAACAAATATATGCTTTTTATTTTTATCTGCTCACCATTTTGGCATTGATAGTAAATAACTGCATCATCTACCTTCTCCTGCTTCTCCTTATATTTACAGCATCAACAGCAGACTAGAAAGACCAACAGCATCTGCATCTCCACAAAATGAATGTGTACACTGGTATATAGAGCCTGTTTCAGCTATGCAGCTTTACTGTTCTATGGTCTATTCTCAGATGTTGACAGCTTTATTTAGTTCTAACTATTTATATTTACAAAGGGATCAGAAGAATAGTATCTTCCAGGGAAGCAAGCATTCTACAGTCAGATACCTGAGGCTTTTTTTCCCCCACTTGTATTTGAATTATACATCCAAAATTTCCTGAGTTAGGAGTCTGGCTTTGTTTAGAGGCTGTTTGTTCTTTTTTGCTTTGCTAAAAACATCAGCTTGAAAGTAGGTAGCGGGGCTGTCCAGAGGATCACTTCTCAGGGGATCCCCCAGACTTGCGTTGTTGCCCTGCGGAACAGTCACTTTAGGCAAAAAGCACCTTTCAAACAGTCATGAATTTTGTGAAGGAAGCTCCTTTGTTTTCTAAATTACTTAATGCAAACTTAATTACTAGTTCAGTAAAAGGCACTAAGCAAGAGACTGTGGCTTTCTCACCTGTCCAACAATGATGCAGAGACACCAGTGTTCAAATTTCTAGTCAACTTTTCCACAACATTATTGAAAAGTAGGTTTGAAAAACAGATGAAGTGTAGTTTATTCACATTTACAGGCAACAGCAAATTAATATTCATCCAAATGATCTTGCAGCTCTCCAGTTAAGGGCCTTCATAAGCTTCCAGAGTAGGCTGTTCCTGCTCAAAAAAAACCTTACTGACACTGCCATATATATCTCTTACTGTTTTCAGGTTTTTTTCCCTGCCAAGAATAATTTCTTTCTGCAATCTTTCATCAATTAATTTGAAAGCTTCCTTACATAACACTGCTTGTGATATCCTCTTAAAAAGCTGTACTTATAAAACTCCTTGAGGGGTGTTCTTTGGTTGGTTGGGCTTTTGTTGAATGATTGAGAATTTTATTTTTCTCTGATTCCCTACTGCTTACCTTCATTTTCCAAGATGTTTTCCCTACTGTTCTGTACAGCCCACATTTCTTTCCAGCTTCCCATTCTTAAACTTTTCTTTTTCCTCCCCTACAGAAGCAGATCTACAGATCTCCATTACTCATTTCTTCCCACTTCCTAAACTATGAGCATCTTGGGTATCTTGTAAGAACTTGATGGACTGCATGAGCTGCTCTACTGCTTATGAAAAATAGATTAATTAAAATAATATTTTAAAATTAAAAGGTAGAGCTAATGTGCGGCTGTTGTTGGAAGCACCTGTGTTTGTCTCTAATGCATCTTAAGAAGTATTTGTGTCTGGTTCCCAGATATTTTCCATGATGCATTAAAACCTACATGACCTGATTTACTTGGTCTGGGGGCAACTGGTAAATAAAACACTGATAAAGTAATTTTTATTATTTGTTCTAGTACTAAGGATCTTATTCCTATTTTCTGTTTTGTTAGGAATGGTATCAATCTGTTACTGCTTTACTCAAAATATAGGTAGGAAGTACTAAATTCTACAGTGTATCAGTTCTTTCTGAAGAAAAACACCACACTAACAGTAATAAAAGTGTGTAGGATGACTCAGTACCATAACAAATATTTTGGGGGTAAGTGTTCTTTCCTGAAAACACTTCAGTAATTTTGCTTCCTGGTACATGGGTCTTATTATAGTATTTTCTGTTATAATTTTTTTTTTCTTTTTCAAAAAAATATTTTCTTCTTTCTGGAGCGTTAATAAAATATTGCGAGATGTGTCATATGCTTGTAACCACTGAGTATGCAACTCAGGAAATTTCAATACTGTGTAATGTCTCATATGGCATAGATTTCCCTCCCCGCCCTAAGCATCACACAGCTTCAAAGAGCTCAAGTTACATAGCTCTTTGAGAGGGAAGTGTAATTTATACAATTCTGACTACTCTGACAGTATCAAGAAACAGTTTTGGAAAGTCTACTATTGCTCGAAGAAGTGTCAACAGTTTTGTGTCATGGGAGGAGAATGCTTAGGACTAAGCATTGAAAAACAAAGTGAAAGACACTGATGGAACCTTATAATATGTACAATAAACTTGTTGGACTAAACCAAGACAAAACTTGAGTTTGGCCAGTCTTACATCACTTATGCATTACTGCAAAAACGAAGCCTAATCAATTGTCAGAAATACTTTTGACTGAATTTTGTGCACAATACTTAACTGCAATTGTGAGGAGACACAAATAATGGAATTATTAGTCTCCTTTAACTCCTTATACACAGACATAACATATACACATAACATAAATGAAGTGAATAAAAAAATAGCCTAATGTCATACAAATAGCCAAGAAGGATCTTCTAGTTCATGAGAGGAAATAATTGTAAAAACAGAATGGAAGAGAAAGACCACATCAGTAATAGTGGATTTGCCACACATATTTTTTAGCCTGACAACAGAACAGTTATTAAATATTTTAGCCAATAAATGGTAATTATTCATAAACAATCCAAGCTAATACATACATACAGGGTTGTGTGCATGTTTGCAAATGTATTCAGCTATACACAGTTGAAAATTACTTTGATATTTGCCAGTTTCAATTCATATTCTAAAATATTATCTGCATGCAACAATGTTTATATAACTTCATCAGCAGTCACTCTATCAATTCAGGTCTGTCTATTCACAAGTCATTTTAGTGACTATCCAGTAAATACGTTACCACTCGAAACCCAAAAAGTAATTGGGGAAGTAGAAAAGGATCACAATAAGAAGAAATGGGTGTGCCAAGTGACAGACACATTTTGAAGAGCAGGTTGTCTCAGTGTCTCTCAGTTGATATTCAACATACCCTATTCTTCCTGATTACGCAGCGCCAGCTGTCAACTGTTACTAACCTGAGCAGCAAGCAACTTACTGTGTAATTAATGGAAATTGTCTGTTTAATTGCAGCAAGGTTCCAATTTCAAATGCTTGCAAGGAATGGTGACAGTTAAGATATTCTGGAAGGACAACTTCTTAAGTGCACTGATTTGACGACATGATCAAGCTATACCCAGGGAACAAAGGTCCCAGCTGACAGCAGCTGGTTCCCTGAACAAGGTGTGATCAATGGAGACAACACACTGCTCAGAGTTTGGTTACGCACACCCCCTCCCCAAGCTTCAACCCCCTTTCCTTCAAAGAGGAATAGGAGCTCAGGTCTGCAGATCACACAAATCCATTAGCAACACTGATTTAAGTGGACTGATTACCTAGCCTGAATTTCTGTGAAAGACCGTTTGTTCCGAACCATTACTAATATAGAATGTTTTGTGCTGTTGGCAAAGGATTTTAGTTCAGAACTTCAAAATATACTTTGGCAAATTCTGATGTGATTTCATAATCGAAAAATACGTCAAATATGGAAAGAATAGTTGAAGTATTAGCTGAAATACAAGATTTGCAGGTATACCCACTTTGTCTTCCTTGACTAAAAATAAAATCATATTAGAAAACTGTATTGTGGATACCATTCCTCTCCCGAGTGCTTGCTCAAGGAAGTAGATAAATCCATGCCAGCAAGTTACATCTGGTGTGAACCAGACTAGTTGAGCTGTTGTTCTACATCCTCTACAATTCTTTTAAGCCTTCCAGGTTTCACACAGAACACGTTTCTTCCCAAGAGAATAGTTTAAAAAGCTAGTAAGGGTAACACTATTAAAAGAAGACAAATTAATTCCTAGAGCATTTTGTGTAAGCGTTGACATGTTTTATTTGTGTCTGATGATCAGTTACACATACATGGGAACAATTTTGTCATGAATCTATCCTAAGCAGTAGTCTGTACACAACTACACTCTAAAATTGCATGCCTCTGTTTCAAATATAGGTTTTACTTGCTAATACAAGGATCATGTTCGTTAGAATTTAATTAAAGGATGATATGTATCTACTCAGAGGAACAAACACAAACTATTGTTCCTTGCCTTCATTTTACCAGAGTGAAAAAGACACTGAGTTCTCCCAAACACAATCGAACACATTCATCTCATTACGCCTGGGAAAACTATCTGCAGGCATGCAGAGGTTAGGAAGGGAGAGATGACAGAAGTAATACAAGCAACATGTAAAGAAGATGACATAGTTGATAAGCACATGGGTAGAAACCTTTAGTGACTAGAGACAACCATCGAGAAGTTGTATACAGCTAGGCATATCTCTGGACTACTCTACTGGCAGACCAAAGGATAGAAAATTTTCACTGGTGATTTGGTTGGAGGGTTGTCCAGTATGCCAGTGCTAATGTTGGTGGAGAAAGGGCAAGAAAGAACACACCAGGTCCATACGCAAAAATAGCATGAGAGGCGAATGGTAAAGTTTTGTTCATGCTCACATCAGTCAGGTGCTAGAAGGACTCCAAGTAGGAGGGTGCAGGATGAAACACTGTAGATTGAGGCAACAGAAACACTATTACAACTTGCATAGGAGTTTGAAAGAGCTTTCTGGCAAAGTAATGAAATAGAATAACAGGCAGATGCTCAGTTATTCCCTTTATACACTGTTGTTACATTTCTTACCCTATCACTAAAGAAGTTATCACATGTAAGATATCACAAGTGGAAAAAAAAGAAGGAATATCCAGTTAGATGAACTAATGATGCTTATGAGTAAACTCCTCCTCCTGTCTCT
>NW_020799099.1:36467877-36483792 GCF_003259725.1 Athene cunicularia
CCCCCCCCCATCTTACTGTAAGGGTTATTTTACACCACCATTGTTTTTTAAATTTCTTTTCTTTCCCCTCAAATAACTTTCAAACTTGTCATTTAAGTGTATGAATCTTTTTACAGAGATAGTCTTGGTCATGTCCTGGTTAAATTGCTCATTTGCACAGCACACTGTTTCAAAACATGATTAGTAAAATACATGCTTTAATGACTTGCCTTGTTTCTAAATTTATAAGTCTGAGCTGATGGACATTTTCTGTGTTAATGTTTTCTGGATCTTATTGCCTTGTATGTGTAGAACAGTGGGCATTAATCAATATGGTTCGCTTAGTTATAGAGACTGCCATTTGTCCCAGTGTTGGGGCAGGCGGCAGATTTTTAGCATCAGCCTCAACCGCCTGCTGCTGAACAGCACCCGAGATGAGCCGGGTCTGGTGTCACGCCCCATTCTCCTCCCATTCAAAGCAAATAATATGAAAATTAAGGCAGCACAATACAGATGGACACACAAGTCTGAAAGGCACAGAAGCGAGTAAGAGTCAGACCCTGTTCTTCACGCACCGGTGGGGGGCAGGGGGTTGATCTCGCTCTGTAATTCTAATTTAAATCATGTGTTTTTATCTTCAATCCAGGGCTGTGGAAGCAGAGTGAAATGCCTCCCCCTACCCCCACCCCATCTTGTATGCTGGGACAATCCTAATGCTAAACATGCTTCCACTGCACTGTATGAGCAGCTCTCTGAACCATATCAGCATTTTGCATGCATTGTAAACTCGGGAAAAAGAAAAATAAGTTAATTTAAAACGTGCTGCAGTTTCTGCCAGTGTTGTTAATGTCACCCTAAAAGAATTCCCACCCTTGACACACACTTCTTCAAGTCTTTCCAGTTTATCTGTGAGACTCAAGATTTTCATTACTCAGAAAGCGTTGTTTCTTTACAAATGCATGGAAATCCAAACTTTTCCAGTTATTTTGCAACTGTAATAGATTTGAAAAACAAGACAGACTGGTATGAAGTTAAATTCAAGATTAGTTTGCCATCTTGTGCAGAGGCATAGAACCAGATGAGCAATGCTGAAAATAATAGAATAATAAAAAATAATAATAAAAAAAATGTTTGCTTTACAATTTGCAATTCAATCATTTTCCACTTAAAGAAAAAAAGCAGAGTTTTATCACTGGACTAGTATTACAATGGTTACTGATCAAGCACTAACACAAGGTCTGTTCCAAAACCTGTGGCACACTACTGAAGCCCTTCTGAAAACTGATGAACTGCAGCTCAGACACATAACCCATGTCACAGAAAATATAAGTAGTTAAATATAAGCAAACAAGCCCCTTCAAAACATACAGCTATCAACCATAAGATAGGGGTAAGTGGAAGCCACCTCAGCTTTAAGTTTTCCTAGTGGTTCTTATACCACCAGACACTAATCTGTCAGCAATGGATCATTAAAGCTCCACTAATTTTCCACTTCCTCCCTTCCCCACTCCTTTTCCTTTCCTCACTCACAGACACCAAACAAATACTCTAGCAGTTTTGCTTTTCAGAACTTCCCATTCTTTAAAAATAAACAAACCAACCAACCATGGTAGCAATGGTATAATTAAATTCACAAGATGGTACTAAAACTTTTTGTTAAAGGAATGAGGTTTAAGAAGTCATTCACACTAAATCCTGTCAGTAAACTATGGATCATTCTAGTTGTGTTTCCTAGAACTTACAATTTAAAAAAAAAAAAACAACAAACTTCTCCTAGCCATATTGGAACATTAAAATATTGGAATATATACTGAATCTGACTATTAATTTTTCCTACTGAGGCTCAAAATGGAAAGGTGTCCAGAAAAAGAAAATTAAAAAAAAACCAACCCACACAAAAAACCCAAAAAAACCCAAAAAACAAAAACCCACACAAACAAAAAACCACAACACCAAAACCAAATGATTGATTTGCGAGAGAAAGATTTAGAATTCCAAAACAGACTAATAGTTATTGTTAGCATTTATAGTCTTCTAATAATCAACAGGAAGAGATTCACTGCTGGAACCACAAAAAGCTACAATATTTTAATAATTACAGAATAATTCCTGCATGTAAGTATATAACCAAACTTTGTTCATTTACAAATCAGAGATCAGTCGAGAAAGGTGAATGGTGGGCTCACTTCTACTTTTTATTAGCCGTTTTTGTGCCAATGCGTGAAAGGTAAAGGAACTAAAAACCAGTAGATACGGGTCTCCAGGGAGCACAAGTCAGGGATATTCTGATGAAAGTTTTTTCCATAAAAATTGGATTGCCTGAAGGAATGTATGAACCAGTTTAGATGAGAAGACCATTTCTGGCTCAAAGAAGGAAAGGGGGAGAAAAAGCCCATTTTATCTTACCTCCAAATAAGTAAAATCTGTGAAAACTAGAGCACTTAACTGGAACACAGAACATCTCATCCAACTTCATCCTGGAAATCTGTCCCAGCCACTGAACTGCAAAGTAAGCTTGATCATTTGGGGAGGGAGAAATAGAATTAAAACAAAGATCAGAAAAGAAAAGTCATCTAAGAAAATCAGCTGCCTGGTGACCATTGTGCTTACCTTAGATGTGAAAGATGAAGTCTACAGTCTACCTAATGAAGCTAGAGCAGTCCTTCAAAGTTCAAGCATGTACCCTGCCAGCTTGGGTAATTGCTATTCTGATAAAAATGAGAACTGGTCTCTTGCTTCTTATGAAAAAGTTCAAGATTTCCTCAGAGCACATTAATAACAATAACAATGTCTTGAAAATCATTAGTAGACAGAAGCACCTGAATAGCCAGTGCAAGGATAAAAACACTAATGATGGCACGTCCTAAAAAACCATACTTACGATTTCTATTAGAGTGGTGATTTTACTACAGACTTTAAGGTTGATTTTGTGTGAGGCAAAACCACTGTTGCTGTCATTTTGTTTTGTAAAAGGGCAGGGAAGAAGGGACTGAGGTGCCAAGGCAATATCTGCTGCCCAAAGCACCATTCACCTCCCTGCCTCCCATGCACCCCACCGGCTTCCCCTGCTGAACCCAAGGCTCCCCGTTAACATACATATGCATTGCATTCTTCTTGAAAACACTTCAGATACATGGTTACACTTTACACATCAGTGAAATATGAGCTGGAATTGTGTTACATAATGCTTCCTGATTCTCTAGATTAGAACAAATAACAAGACTAAAAGCATTTCAAAAATTAATCGGGACACGTACAACGTTGTCATTTCTGTATCACATAGCCAGTATCACATTAAACCTCACATAGTGAAATAATTAGTCTGGGTTTTGTGTGCGTGTGTATATATATATACACATACACACACACTATATATATATATATATATATATATATATACACACACACACACATATATAGTGTTGGTTGCGGGGTTTTTTTAAAGCACTTTGATATGGATCAGCTTATTTGAAAGAGAACATAAGATGTTGATAATTATCAGAGCAGCCTCTCTGAATCATACTGAATAAAAAGAGCTAGGCCTCAAATAGCTTGCAATTAATTCTGAATCATCATCATCATCAGTCGTTCTGTCTTTTCAGACACTGAAATCTCTTAACAATTGCAACTTGGTGACAGATATACACAACATGCCTTAAGTACAGCACTAACGCCAGCAGAGTGGACTCTCTTCTTTGTTGTATCCTGTAAACAAGATTTACTGTTGTGCATACACTTTCCAAAATCTTCAGAACAAACATCCAGCCGAGCAGTTTTTAATTTAACAGACAAATAAGTATATTGTATAAATTGTCTTCTCTTTTGACTCTACCCCCAACAGCTCAACCAACCAGAATACTAAAGCACCAAAAGTTCCCTTTATTAGTGCTCACTGACATGAAGTAAATTGTCATGCTTAATGACAAAATCCATAGGGAACCAAAATCACTACATGGGAGAAATCCCTACACAAAGAAGCTTTAGCTGAACCCCAAGCAGTTCACATTACTTATTAAACTACTAATGTTAAAATCCTTAAAATGTGTCAGCACAGTGGTACATTATACACGTTTCCTTGCAAAAACTTTATCAAGCTGAGTTTCTCCAACACTGGAGCATTACTTTGGTACTATTTATCACCTTTTTAAAGAAAGTATCTATTGATAAAGTGGAGCATTTCAACATCCAGGGTCTTTTAAGTAGATGTTTACATTTCATCAGACTGAAGTTGGAGCTGAAATGCAAATAATTAATTTACTTTAAATCATCATATTTTAAAAATAATATTTCAAAATTCTTTAGGTGTGTTCCACTCCAGAGTTTCTTCTTCATTTTCCTCAGGAGTGGATGTATACAGTACATTCAACAACAGGTTGTATATCGAAAGTATGAAGGAAGGTGCAGTAACATTCACATAAATGGTGTCAGAATTTAATCTTCAATCGTTACTCATTTTTTCAATTATAACCCTTTAAAAACAAAAGAAAAACCAAAACAAAACTTCATTTCCTCCCCTCTTTTGCTATCTTACTCTGAAATTACTGATCCATTAATATTTCTGACTCTAGGTAAAATCCTTGTCAAACTCTGAGGGGAATAATGAAATTACTCCTTGTAAAAATGTCCTTTTCACATGCTTTAAACTCTTTTGGCATTTAGAAGCATATAAGTGTTCTTCATTATCCACCATACAATAATAGGAAGCTACTGAGATGATAATTTTGATAAAATGTACCGGGTTAAACTTAAGAGGAGCATTTTGAAAGAGAAGTTTGGTTTTGCAGTTCTATGGGCAAAGCAGATGCACAAGTAGCAGGACTAAGGGAAGACTTTGATCTCACCTACCTTTCATGTATAATTGACAGTTGTAATTTGGACTCGAGGATGACAGAAAGGCAGCTGAGAAATGCTTTGAGATGCCTGTGTACAGAGAAGCAACATATGCTTGATATAAGCTGAAAGGAAAATACAAAGCCTGAAGAATCAGCATTGCTGAGCACAAGTGCTACACAGCACAGCAGTTGTACATGAAAGGGGAGCCCATGCGCACCTCACCAGTGCAACTGTCCTTCAGCCGGGCCCTGGCTTAGTACATTCGCCCACACTAGGTTAAGATAGTGTGAGTGTTAGGCTGAGGAACACCCAGAAGTGGAGGAACGGTGACAGGTTTCTTGACAGAAGGCAGGGACAGAACACAGAGAGGGCACAGCAAGAGAAGACTGTATCTGGGGTGACACCAACTGAATACCCTAACATTTGTTCTTGGTTGTGGTTTTTTTTTTTTTCAAAGGGTATGAAGAAAAGAGAAAGAAAGTTGAATCTAGCAGACTTCATTTTGTGACTCGGGGGGGTTTTGCCGAAGCAGCAGTTCTGCTTTCATTCACTCTTGGCCGTGTCACCGCTAGCAGCAACAGCCTTAGTCAGCTGTCCCAGCAAAAGGCTGGAGGATGGAGTGTGCCGAGATGGTGGTGCAAGAGGATTTTCTGCCCTTTGCCCCCTCCCTGCCAGCCTCCCCAGCCCTCCCTGCATACACCAGCCCACTCCTGCCTAACCCACCCCTGACAAACATCGCCGAGGTGGCATGGCAGCTCCGCAGGCCCCCAGCTGGGCCTTTGATCCATCAGGAAACAGACAGTGACCGCTGCGAGAGGAAAAGTTTTAGGTACACTCGAGATACTTACAGAATAGAGACTTTTCTCATTCTCTGCCAATAATAATGATAATAATAATAATAATAATAATAATAATAATAATAATAATAATAATAATAACAATAATAATAATAAAAAAATAATTAGGTGGTGTTGATGCTGGTCATTTAAGGCAGGAGTTAAGAGCTCAGCTGAAACAACACGAGCACTTTGGAAGGGGCTAAAACTCGACTCTCACATGCTTTTGAATAAATAGTAGTCTAAACAGAACTGGGGAAGGAGTTAAAAATTCATTTACATGAAAGCAAGTTAACACTGTAATTAAGTTTTAGAGTGAGCACAGACACAACATTCCCACAATGGGATCACTTCAGCACATCAAAGATAGCATGAATCAGGACTTCACAACACAGATGGGTCCAATTTGCTGCTTTTCTCAATTTGCATAGTTTTTTGGTCTCATAATACAGATCTTTAAGGCAAGCATTATTCCTATCATGATTAATTTCTGTTAATCCACACTGTTGATCTGTACTTTTTTCAATTATAATCTCAGGTAAATACATATTATTATTATTACAGGTAGTCAAAAAAAAAAAAAATCAGAATTTTCATCTCCTGTTAAGTATTGGTAAAAAAACACTCAAGAACAACAACAAAAAAGTGTCTAAATCCTGAAATTACTTACAAAGGAATAGGCCAACACTTTAATGCATGGAGGAGTGGGGGAAGGCTGTCCTTCAAACCAGGGTCCTGTGCCTAATCTTAAAGGAGCAGCCAGCTGCAGGCAGGCGGCAGCTGCAGGCAGGCGGCATGAGGCCCTGGATTCCTGTATGCCTCTGAATTTTGTTGTAATTTCTAAAAAAAACCAAAAACAAAACAAAACAAAACAAAAAAAAAGTGTTATTTCTCCTCATTTCAGAGGTTTCAGTGAATTACTGGTTGGTTGGTTTTTTTTTTGCTGGGCTTCGTTTTATGAGAATGTGTCACAATAAGCTCAAGTAGAAAACCAGCAGACTCCTGCTTTTACCACAAATTATAGATTTACCCTCACTCTTTTGCCCAGGCTACACTGTGGGGAAAGTTACTTGCAGTCAGAGCAGAATTTTACTCTTTGTGGCAAAATGGAGCAATAGGAAAGGCAGCAAGAAGGTACCCATTTAGTGTCTTTACTTGCACTTTAAGGAAGATGTTTACAAAAAGCTCAAGCGCCTCTAACATGGTTTATGAAAAGGTACATATCTGAAAAAAAAAAAAGTTTTAAAATGAGAACTAAGTTAAAAGAAGGCTAGCTAAGAAAAAAAAAATGTTTTAAAGCTGAATAAAGAGAAAAAAAAAATGCATTAAAAATGTCAGACTCCTTAACAGTTGAGGACTGTCTGCCGTATCCACAGTGCTAAAATAGACACACAGGAATGACATTTTGAGTGTTACTACGTTGCTGTCTCAGTTTGCTGTCCACTGATGTGACATCAGTCCAGGCAGTATTTTGTGAAGCGCTGTAAGCAGATTCATGAAACTTTTCTTATCCTCAGGAAAGTCAGGTGTTGAGATAAAAACAGCAGTGGGATTGGTTCTAGCTCCAAAGCAGTTTTAAATTGCAAAACCTACAACGTATACAATAAATCTGTAAGACAGATGGCCATAGATCCCTAATGAAACACTGCCAATGTAAATATTGTAAAAAGGCTAAAAAGCACTTAATTACACCATTGGCAAGCAAGTGAGGTTTTTCCTCATCTTCATTCTGCTTTTCACCAATCTCCCAGGCTCTCTCAAGCATACAGGCTGCACAGCGCAGATCAGTGGCAGCTCCGCACTCTTTCACTGCACAGCTCTTACTCTCTTATTATTTTTTGTCTCACTCTTTTTGTTTAAAAAAAAAAACCAAAACCAAACAAAACAAAACCAAAACACACCATTGTTGGTCTGAGGATTTGTACAAGGTGTAGTTTTACATATAGAAGATGTCAAAGTGAAAAACTCGGGGGCAGAACAAGAAAAGAAAAAAAAACAAACAAAAAACCCACACCAAAACGTAAGTATGAACTTAGGTGGTTTTGTAAGCAGGGGTGGGTTCGGAATGACTGTAAGAACTGATTTATTTATTCTTAAATTCTTTTGGCTTCTGCACTCGGAAACCTGAAGGAAAAGAACAACGAGCTTAAAACATGACTAGAATGACCCTCTTTAAAATCTTTCAGCTCTTTTCCAGGCTGTTCACAAGCTCTGCTGCTGAAGAGGAAACAATTGTGTGTTACCTTTGACTTGAGCTAGGCTGTCACGATTGGTCCTGCCCCAGAGTCCTGGTGCTTTAACACAACCCTTTCACTACTCTGTCATTTCTTAAGTGGCTGGCTAGCCAAACAGGAAACACAACTGATAGCTTTTTTCACCTCTTTTCAGGCAAGAGGGACCCTAAAAACCAAAACCAACCAAACAAAAACAGTAACAAATTTATTTCTCAAGTAGAAAAATAAACCCTACAGTACAAACCGAAAACTGTTCATCATTTAACATCTTTGAACACTGAGCTTTCCATTTCTCTCTCTCTTACAAAGACAGGCTATACCTTTACCTATGAACCAGAAACTCTCCCTCATAATCTCAAGAAAGCAGAGACACTATCTTGCCCAATATGCAGTCAGTTTCCAAATTCTCAGTCAAGCAATGACTCCACAACTCCAATCCAGTAAATTCGCCTTCAGCATAATACCTGGCAGCCCATTCAGATTGCAGCATTTAGTTGTACTGAAATTCCTTCCTTAATCCATAAACTATATAACCATTGTTTCTTTACTTTTAAAAGTTGGAGTTTATATTAATACAAAAGCTTCTGCTATTTCTCCTGATGTTTTAAAAAAAGTTGACTTTTGAAAAGAATAAAATTCTCAATTCTGTCATAGTAGAAAGGATGATCTTTTTCTGCATTTAAACTGTATTTTAACCCACCTACAGCTATTTTAAAGTATTATAAAATACAAGACACCTTGTGAATGCAATATTAAGCAGCTTGCTCGTGTGTAGTGGACATATCACTTAGCATATACCATTATGTATTGCCTTCAAGTGATATCATATAAATGTGAATATTGGTTTAGTTATGGTTGCCATGTGTGAATGAGCAAGGCTGGCGTTCTTACACCTTTGAGTGCAAATTTCAACTCACTTCATTAAACTGAGAGAAAACTGTGTTTCAAGGACCAGGCACAGCTATAAGGTCTTAATTCTCAGTGGATTCAAAAAGATGTAGATGACATGCTTTCTAACTTTCCCTCTAGAGATTTCAGCAGGCTTGACCTGGCAACAAGAGGGGGGAAAAAAAAAAAAAAAAAAAAGAAAAAAAAAAGAAAGGTTGGTGATCTTGCTAAGCCCACAGTCATTTGCTCAGACTTTTGCTTGGCTGAAGCTTATATCTAAATAGCTGGGGAACTAACAAGCCAGTAGACAGATTTCCATCACTGCTAAACAAGGAAGTGAGTGACAAGGTTAACTGTCAGAGCATTAATTCGCAGCATTCAAGGCTCAAAGTACAAAAATATACATACATAACCGTAGAACTGTGCTCTCTGCTTTTATAAGAAAATAAAGAGAACAAGGGGTGGCTAACAGTACAAATAACATTGAGATGATTTTTTCTCAAGTAGGGGATTGTTATATTCCAGACTTGACAGTTATGAAAGTGTTACAAATAAAGCAGAAAAGACCTCCAGATAGCACTAAAACCATTCACTTTGCATTGACAGCATTGTATATAAGTGGAGTTACTGAATCCCATCAGTTATGGTGCCATTTAACATCTCAAGTCTAAGCTCTGTTTCCCTACTCTATAGAACAACTTAGATCAAAGTACACAAAGAGCACTGAAAACATTAAAATCAATTAACTCAAAATTCAAAGCTACCTAATTTGTTAATTATTGGGAGAATGCTTGATTTAATGCACTTTGTTATAAAGTGTGTGAGAATAGAAGAACAGATATTAGGTTGGATTCTTCACCAAAAGACTTGTCAAGCACTGGAACAGGCTGTCCAGGGAAGTGGTTGAGTCACCATCCCTGCAGGCATTTAAAAGACACATAGATGTGGCACTTCAGGACATGGTATAATGGTGCACTTGGCAGTGTTAGGCTAATGGTTGGACTCCATGATCCTAAAGGTCTTTTCCACCCTAAATGATTCTATGATTCTAAACTACAATTACTAGAATTAAGTGAAAAAATCCTAGAATGCGGTGTTGAAAGGTTAAGGGGTAAAAACCCCCGTGATTTCTCTGTTGTGGAAAGAAGATCACTGAAATGGAATTAAGTAGAAAAGAGTGATAAAGGAACCGCAAAATTCAGAAAATTGGACTAACGGAGAGGTGATTTACTTCTCATTGCTGTAATGATACCAAATTCTGTTTCAGATCCATTAAATACACGAGGCTGTTAGTGTTAGTCATCAAGAGTGAAAGGAGTGACATTACTACTTACTAATGTTCTTGATAAGGTTTCAAGCTCTGGAAGTGGTGATTAAGCTTCTTCACAGAGGATGGTAGAAGACTGCTGAAAACTTCCCAGGAATACTTTAAGGCCAACAAGTTCTGCACTTTTTCTTTTACACCAACCAAAAAAAAGCAAAGAGTAACTTTATCTGCCATTTTAAGTAGTAAAATGTCTCCCAGCAGAGCAATGCTTTCATCATTTGGCACTCGTGTCCTTAATGAACACACAGTCAATATTGCCACAGTTCTCCAGTGCACACCTTTATGGTTTGTTAGATCTGGTAGCTATTAGTACCGCTGTCCTCTAGCTATATTTCTCTCTGATCTCCCAAGTTAAGCATGTGTAGGTTGGTGCGAGTTTTAAAGAAAGTGTTCCTAATTGCCTCCAGTTGCTTCTGGGCTTGGCCTTAGTGATTCAGGCTCTTTTTAAAGAGTTGTCTTCAGTAAAGATAAATTCGCCGTTTTCACCTCAGGATAACAAAGATGTAAGATAAATCAAGGAAAGGTAGAAAGAATACATTGTGAAGGAAAGAGAGCCACCTAACAAAGCAAGGCTTCAATCTTACCTTAAGGTAAATTAGATGAGGTCAGCTTTATACCTTGCTCCCCCACTGGGAGGGATTTTTGTTTCCTGATTTTTCTAGATGTAAAAAACTGAAGCCTCTTATCTTCTTTGTACACTTACTTTGCCTTAGGAAAGATAACATATACTAGTCATCTTAAAATTATGGAAAAAGTTATAGGGCAGATTTTTTTTAATTTTTTTTTTTTTTTAAGGGGTAGGGACTGTAAGCTAAAAGTGCAGCAACACCTTACCGAAATATGAACATTGTAATGTTGAAGGCTTCCTTAATATTGAAGGCATCTTTTGATTAAGGACACTCTAAATCTCAACGAGATGATACCACAGCAATTCTCCCAGATATCCACATTACTAAATCCAGAACAGAGAATGGATCCACTACCAAGAAAACCTTACTAGGATTAAAAATTGGTAGAATTAAATGTACTTCCACCCATTCCATCTAAACATTCCTAACATTAGGTAGTGTAACTAGTCTCTAGTAAATTACTGGCTATTATTTTGTAGCCTAGATTTGACCATTACTATTTTGCTCTTGTACAAGTAACAAAATTGCACTTCCAGCACCAAATTCCCTCTATCACAGACTCACCCTTAGGGCCGGTTCAGGTCCCCCTCTCTGCTGCGGTCCTTTCAAATGTACCTTTCCTTTTACCTTCCTCTCCCAAAAATGTCTTAATAAGGATGGGGCACTTCTAACAGGCTCAGCAGCTCACATACAGTTTGCCAGTAGGTACAGATACAGAAGGGGATGGGCACTGGAACAGAGCTCAAATTTCCACTCACCACCACCACGTCTCTAAAAGTGAGTTTCTGCCCTGCACATCTCCTCTTGTCTGTTAAACACTGTTCTTTTAACCTGAATGTAACTATATTCAGGTGCAAGGGCTTATCCTTACAGGAATTGCCAGTAAATAAGTATGCTTACAGAAGATTTATTAAAGTATAAAGTTGGATAAAACTGAGGAGCAAGATCACAAACCTGCAGGCTTTAAAAAAAGAAAACAAAAAAACAAACCAAAACCAAAAAACAAAACAAAACAAAAACCAACCCACACAACAAAAAACACAACACAAAACCTTCACCTTCCTTCACCTTCTCCATCAAAAGCTTACATTAGTCCATGTAGCACTGTGAATCTGAATTTGACAGAAAAAACGTTTAACACCTAGTTCTTTCCATTTTGACCTGCTATGCCTTGCATATCAGAATTCATAATAACCTGTAAAAAAATACAAACACATGAGGTTGTTTCTAATTAAAAACAACACTGCTGACAGAAATAGTCACTTCCTAATTAAGATGTGTTTTAGAAAGTGATTGAGCTATAAACTGTCTTTTCACATGTTAAATGGACATCCTAACTCTAATCACTTGTAATTAAATCAATCAAACAGGAAGAAAGTATTTTTGGAAACTACCATCATGGATACAATCAATCTAATCACCCAGTTTCTGTGAGAAGTTGCAGTATCCCACGGATACAGATGAGTAAGAACAATACCACAAACAAACAATGCATTTGTATGATATTAAGCTAATTTCAATAAGCAGCCAAAAAGTAGTCAAAAGAGAAAGACAACCTTTCATTACACTGATTTCAAAACCATGTAGAGTTTGGTCAGCCTATGGAGCATGGCAAGAATCAAATCTTAAGGGAGAGCACAGCTAGAAATTCCCAAAATGTATTTGGCTCGTCTCCTCTGATCAGCGAGATTGGCAGAATGGAGAGTGAACCATGGGAAGAGTCACTGCTCTCCTGCTGGCAGATTGGAGGACGAGAGGAGAATCTTTTTTTTTTTTTTTTTTTTTTTTTTTTTTTTTTTTTTTTTTTTTATGGAGTACATTTATTGCCCTTCTACCAGCCACATGTGATAGTGTCAGAAATTCAAAGCAAAGTGCTGGTCTTGTTTTACATTAGCTTCAAGACATATCAACATTTCATTAGTTTTAACTGTTCAGTTAGGTTTGTGTTTTTTTCACATTATGAAATTCCTAAGATCTGTCCTATTTCTGTAATGATAAGGGATACTTAACTAATTGTACCTTGATGTCTGTACAAATAAACTTGTCTTTTATGATGATAACATACATATTCAAGGAAGAGAAATGCAGATGGAAGTGATACGGCTGCTAACATCAAAGTTGTTTCCATGGTTTCTTAGGACTCACAGGCAACCTTCATGCATGCCGAAAATAACTATGGTGTCTAGTTAAAAGGTAGTCAGCCCTCATATAGCCAAGTTAATTTTTCTCCAGTATAATTTATCATAGGCTTCTAAACCAAAAACAGCCCTTTGTTCCATGACTTGTATCTGACCATGTCTGTAACAAAGACTTCAAATGCTTACTCTCCAGAATTAATACTACCATACCACCTTGACAGTTAAACACTACCACTAGGCTACAGAGTAAAGACACGGAGAAAGACAGAAACAATTTACAGATATTTCACGTGATAATTGTTTCAGGCTTTCCACAAGCTCATACAGAAAGTAGGTTGCATTTTTCTTATATTTTAAGGGTTCCATTAATGAAACAAATGACAATATACCTGGAAAAAGTTGCTTAATGCATACTCTAAAAAAATAGTATATCTTCTGTTGTAACTGTCTGACCTTTTCTGCATCAATGATGAATCCATCTGGCTGAATTAAGACTTCTATACGTAAGAGAAAACTCATGCTCAGGGCCCATTATGATAATGCTACACAGCACGCAACAGGATGCGGGAAGGCTAAGCAGAGGAGACAATGGAGGTAATAGTTTTCTTCCTTCAGCAACCTTAAACATGAATTTCTTCAGCAAGAAAATAAATACCAGAACAGAGGCTTACTTGACTAAAACAAAAGCTTTACGAAGTATTTAAGAAAAAAATAGTTTGTTGGAAACCTAGTCAAGGAAGTTTATTTTATGGATAAAGAGTAAAACATTCAAGATTCTTAGTGTACAAGCAGAAAGAGAAGACAGAGTAAGATGAAGTGAGTGTTGCTTTCAGGCACTGGGTGGTTCCTCCAGTACAGTTGTGTTGATTTACATTATTTTTCCACAGACAATGGCTAAAAGGAGCCTTCATCTTATACTTTCACAGGGACACTCAGGAACAAGTCCTCATGGCCAGGGGAAAGACTGCACAGGGCCAGGACAGAGGCTATCACAGGTGTGGGTGAAGAGAACACCACCTGTGAAGTGAGTCCATAAGCCTTCCAGTTCAGGCTTTCTTCCCTGAGCTTGACCTAGAATGTCACCAAGCATGACACACAGCAAATGAAAGACAAAGAGAAACCCACTGATGCAAACGTTCATGTCACTTTACAGTTTGATTTAATCACAAATCTGGGAAACCAAGCAGAATTTTTCTTGAGATTTTTTTCTTTTTATGAAGGGATTGCATTTTCAGTATATAAAACCTAACCATAAACTGCAGATAAACAAAATGCAGGATTTTCTGATCTAGGTAACATAGCACTTCAATGCATGTGAAAATACTGAATATTGATTGTATACAAAATAAGGGTGTATTCAAATTGAAACACAGAAATTGGGAAGGATAATAAGCTATAACAGTTTCACCTTAGCAGGACTAAGTAAAAATACGGCACATATATTACAAATTCCCAAAGGAGAATTATTAAGTCTACGAAGAATGGGAAACATTGAAATGCTTCAGAGCATTAGAAAAGGCACAGATACCTCAGTAACCAGTAGCTGTCATTTGGTTCCAAGAGTTGAATTTGATTGCATCCCATCTAGTATATTTACTGAATACTAAATTAAAAAAAAAAAAAAAAAAAAGAAAGAAAAAAAAAAATAGAATTAGCCTTCCACCTGCTTCACACACACAACAAAAGGGAAACAAAAGAATCAGTTTTGAGCTGTACACTGCAGAAGCCTTTACTCTGCTTAAGATTCCAAACTGTATACTCAGTGACTTTGTAAATTAATTGCATTTATAGGTTTCTTAGTCCAACAAATGAGTAGGTTAATAGCAATCTGTACCACTAGCAAGTTTACTTGCCTTCTCAATTATAAATGTGAAAAATGCATTAACGACATTTTAAAGGAGTTCTAAATAGATGGTTTATGGAACTTACTTAAATGAATTATGTATCCAGTAACAGAACCTGAGTTCAACATGATACTGGACTGAATGGTTGCATTCAGTTCTGTTTATCTTTCTAAAAAATGACAAGCCAGAAGTATTTGCTTTTGAAATAAAAGAGGATGGGGTGGAGTGGGACTCCCCTCCTGAGACTGGCTTGTTATAGGTAACTACCTGGGGTAATCACTCTATTTATTACCTGTGGGCCTCAGATTTCCAGCTAAATGGGGCTGATAATGCTTTCCTGGCTAATAGGACAGCACGAGACCTGACTTATCACCTTTGTAAAGTGCGTCACAATCCTAGGGAGGAAAGCAGCATAAAAATACAGCGCAGCTAACATGTTTGGAAGGGCTTGGCGACAGGCACGTGTTCAGTTAAAAAATGTTACCCTATTGCTTAATTAGCAAAAACTGCGATTCTTTGTGCCATGGATGCACTTTTCCGTGGCTAAGTGCAGCAAGGATTTCCATGGAATTGCGCAAAACCTTGCAGAGCTGGTGGCCTGAAGCTCCAGACTTGGCTTTATATTTCCAAGTCTAGATGAAGGCAGCCCCGTTTCCACAAATGCTGAGTGCCTGCAGATCCCGCTTTGATTTGTATGATTATATGCCGATTGAAGAGTGAAGCTTCTAGCAGAAATTCTCACCTGAAGGCCGTGGGAGAGGAAGCAACTCCTGCTTGATGTTTCCCTACCTTGTGGTGGGAGCTGAGTAGGTCCCTGGGAAGCAAAGTCAGTGCTCTCCTCTTATTCAGTAGTCAACAGTGCCAAGTTAAACTTTGGAAAGCATATTTTGAAGTCTACTCCCCAGTCTGGAAAGATTTAAGGCTGGCTTAAAAACTGTTTCTGCCTTCAAATAGCCCTTGCCCAGGGTTGTGCTGCTTTATCAAAAACAAAAGGAAGAGGGAAAGAAGGGAAAGACAGGACAGACTTTCAAATAGTTGTTTGTGGAATGGTAATACTCTGTTAAAATTATTCCTCATCTTGGAGCAAATTAAAGTGATCTTTGCTCCACAAATTAATACTAACGCTATGGTTGTTTATCATGTCTTGGTAATATCACAGGGGAATACAAATATCAACTCCTATCCATTCAAATAGCTGAGATGTAAC
>NW_020799099.1:36483842-36491501 GCF_003259725.1 Athene cunicularia
TTTTTTTTTTTTTTTTTTTTTTAAGCTTTTGGGTTGGTCAAATGCTGGAACACATTGCCCAGAGAGGTTGCAGAGTCTCCATCTATGGACACATCCAAAATGCAACTGGCCATGGCTCTGAACAACCTGTTCTAGCTGCCCCTGCTCTGAGCATCTGACTAGATGATCTCCAGAGATAGCTTCCAACTTCAAGCACTCTGAAGGATGCAATTAAGTGTGCTGTGTAAGTAGGTATGATATAATGTACTGGGACAGATAACAAGACTCATATCCCAAAACACACTGGTATGGGGGAAGAAGGAAAGAAAAGGCACTAGTACTTTGTACATAACCACTGATCTTCTAAGGCACTGACTCCAGGATATGTTTGAAATTGTTAGTCACAGCAGCTGCCTGGAGTCAGAAGTGGACCCGAGTGCTTGGCTACCCATTTATCATGAATATTTTATTTTACTTGGTTAAAAAAACCCAAACCACCTACACTGTGCATTTGATTTCTCCAGCTCATGGACCTGTGGGTATGCGTGCACTGCTTCAAACTGAGGGTGAGGATCAAGGGAAAGATCCTACTGTTCAGCAGATGGTGGGAAGCACAAGCAGGTGGGAGATGAGCTATGGCACACAGGGTGATTTTGGCAGGTGGTGGGCAGGCTGAGCAAGCAGGGCTTAGTCATACTGCTCAGGAGAAACCCCGAGAGTGCCTAGATAAAGGAGCATGCAACACTGAGTGTCAAAGTTAACCAAGAAAAGGGTAAGGAAGGGATCACACACATTGACCTCATGATAGGATGGATGGGTCTCTGTATTGTCCTGAGAATGGATGTGCTTCTCTAAGCTGCTTTAGTCTGTAGAACAAAAAGCGAAGAAAAAGTGCTGGGAGACGGCACTTAAGCCAATTTAAACAAAGCTTGGACTTCTAAGTATAGGATGCTGCAGGATAGAGACAGCAGAGTACCCACAATCCAGACACACGAGGACCTGCAATTGCTGTTTCCTTCTTTTAATCCTCTAGAGGAGAAAATGATCACTCCATCAGTACTAGATCCTGGCCATATTAAGGTATCTGACCAGGTTTCCTAGAATCCAAAACCACTTTGTAGCACAGTCACTCTGTCTTTTTCCTGAAACTGCAAGTTTATCTTCAAAGAAAGGGCTATTTCCAAATTCACTTGAAGAAAAGCACAGCTCTCCTTGTAGAAATATACAGAGATTGAGTATCCACTATTGTCTTTATCCTCATTACAGACCTACACCAGGAACATTACACATGTCCATGAAGTCCCAAAGAGCAGCAATGTAACAGCATGCTGCAGAACTTTACACTTTCCTAGCATCCATCCCATCTCCTCTTGCCAGACCCAGCAAGGATGGCTGAGGACAGACCTAGAAAATATCTTTTGTGGTCTCCCTTGCAGAGATTTGGCTGTCCAGTGATGCTAGGACATTTAAGCACATTTGATGCTCAGTGAAAAGGGTCTGAAATGTCATCATTAGTCTGATGTTAGTAAGTTCACTAGTACAATGTCAATAGCGTAAGAAGAAATGTAAGATATTAGAGTTATACAGAGTTTTATATAAAATAGAGAGTTATTTGCTAAAAATTCATTCCTTTCATTTCAACTATCTGATGTTTATTAAAATACACAATAATTACACATTAATTCCTGAATTATCTATTATTAATAGTATTAAAACACCGGGTTCTTTGTTTTTGTATTAATGGATTTAGGTTCCATATTCTTAACAACCACTTGTAGTAAGTGTTTGATATGCCACATTTCCTTCTTATTCATTGCTTGCATTCAAAATAAATATCTGGGGGTTTTGCTTTAGCATCTCAAAAGCCACTAAACAGTAGGTATTCCTAAGATGTTAGTACTGTTTCCAGTTTTTCTCAGCCAAGATCATAACCCAGTTATCTGTAGTCATCACTCACAACTGAAGCCAACTTGGCATTTATTCAGGGTTTCTATTTAAAAAGGACTCCAAAATAAATGAAATAGGATGCTGGGGGAAAAAAAAAAAAAAAAAAAAAAAAAAAAAAAAAAAAAAAAAAAAAAAAAAAACCCAACAAACCCCACACCAACAAAAAAAACCCACCCCACAATTTTAAGAGATAAACCCAACTTATTTACTTTTCACTGCTGAAGTACAGCTGTAACTTTATCTTAGCAGCCATTAAAGTTATCTTATTTTTGGAGAGATAAAGAGGTAGACTTCTCATCATTTTGTTACTGCTTGTATTGTACAAATCTGAAATTCACTGAGCCTCCTGAAAGTCCAAAACAGGAATTACTTTGTAGAAGGAAGAATCACAAGAACAGAAATTCTGGGTTTTTTTCAAAAGATTATTTTTGCAGGGGTATATAAAATTTTCAAACTCTTCCAGTTTTGATTTATTCATGGAGGTAGAATTTGTCTTTATTATGGCAATAGCTTTTAGTACTGGGAATAATCACAAGATGACCATCATATTAATAAGACCTGCCTGATGAATCAGGGCAGGCATTTATTATCCAAACTTATTCCATAACAATTGCCAGGAGCTCAGCTGGGGCAAAAAGTAATATCTGACTTTCAGACGCTGTTTTAGCATCAGCACTATTTGACCGAGAAAGTTTTGCTTTCTGGAACTTACTCCAATTTCACTTGTGCTCAATGTCATGCTGACCTTGCAAAAGTATGTTATTCATATAAGCATATTATTTTTTTATTATGTAAGAATACACTCTTTTTGTTTGGACTCTGCACTGTTTTAACTGTAACCCCAGCATCTGCTAATTGACAGTAACAATAGACAGAAATTAAAGCCCTTCTGGCAGATTATTTTTCCTTAAAATATTATAAATCACGTTTTACACTGCAGCAGTGGGATATGTTCTGAATTTTTTCAAGTACTTTATTTCCATCACGCGACTAATTTTTTTTCTCATAAAGGACTTAAAACTCTGACAGTGACTTCCATAGGTTGACATATCAGCTCCAGGGTACGCATTTCTGGACTCTAACCAGCACATCACTGCAGCATCTTAAAAGTCATCTCAAAGCATGTGCCACATCCTGGGGACCCTTCCCAACAGCAATACCTGGCCTCCACAGCCAAAGTCAAACATGGCAGCCAAGATTACTAGTTCCTACAGATTTTCTTTGAAAAAAAATACATAACAATTATTTATTTATGGCATCCCAGATACTATAAGAGGGGGTAGGGGGATAAGTTTCTTTCATACTTCTTAGGGTCAAAGCTACAGGTGTCATTTTAGAATCACAGATTAGAATCCTAGAATGGTTTGGGTTGGAAATTACCTTAAAGGTAACCTAGTTCTAACCCCCCTGCAACAGGCAGGGACACCTTCCACTAGACCAGGTTGCCCAAAGCCCCGTCCAACCTGGCCTGAAACACTGCCAGGGAGGGGGCAGCCACAGCTGCTCTGGGAAACCTGTGCCAGTGTCTCACCACCCTCACAGTAAAAAAATTTCTTCCTTAGATTTCATCTAAATCTGCCCTTTTTCAGTTACCAACTGTTACCCCTCATCCTATCCCTACACCCCCTGATGCAGAGTCCCTCCCCAGCTTTCCTGTAGCCCCTTTCAGTACTGGGAGGCCACTATAAGGTCTCCCTGGTGCCTTCTCTTCTCCAGGCTGAACACCCCCAACTCTCTCAGCCTGTCCTCACAGGGGAGGTGCTCCAGCCCCCTGATTATCTTCATGGCCTCCTCTAGACTTGCTTGAGCGGGTCCATGTCTGTCTTATGCTGGTGGCCCCAGAGCTGAACTTTTACTCTGCTTTTAAAGAACTGTTTCATTGATTAGCCAGAGGAAGCTGTTTGACAGACCTCTGGAGCTGCCCCAGACTCAGCAGGGAGTTAGTCTGGTACAACACAGAATTATGGTACTCATGCTATTGCAGTGCCGTTTGCATTTTACTATATATCTCAAGTTGTGTTAATGAATACAGAGGAAATCAGTGTATCAGTGAGAAGATGTAAGTACAGGGAACAAATCTAAAGAAAATCAGCTAGTGAATTTAGTCTGTAGAGCAGTATAAAGTAAACTATTCTGAACTGAGTTTATATTACATCCATTACAACAGTACTTGCTATTTACATACATAAATTCAAAACACCTAGACATAGTATGACTCCTTCCATTTGTTAAATAAGATGGCTTTTTCTAAAAAACATCTAAAAACCCTTTCACAAACCTTGCAAAAGGATTTTATAGGGGCAGTGCATCAGAGACATTTTAGTGGAAGATGACATTAGCAACACTAAGGTTATGCTATGTGGCATAACTAAGACTTTTGCTTATATCTTGTAACCTCAGTGATTTTATTTGAATCCCAGTTTTAATCTTCCAACACCTCATAATGGTATCCTCCTCCTTCCCTCCATTTCTGTGCATGACCTTCTTTACCAATCCTCTCACTTTGGTCCTGGCCTATTGCTATCTCATTACACAACACTCTACTTCCAAAACTTGCGTTCTAATCGGATTTTTCCAACTATTTCTCCACTGATCCCTAGTCAAAAACTCCAACAAAATGTGTAGAACAGCAGATGGAAGAGAAAAACAAATGTAATACAAAACCCCCACCCCACACCCCCCAAAACAACAAAAACAGACACAAATGCACCCTCCCCAATCCTCCAGTTCAGGGCTGTCTACTTCACCACAGGACAGCAGTCTTAAAGTTTCAGCAACTGTATCTTTAAGGCATGTGAGCACATGTGAATTCCCCAATTTTTTTTAAAAAATAAAAAGTAACAGTTAGTATGGAAGCTCACAGAAGAGCAAAATCTGAGCCCATCCCTCAGAGATTCCCTTGCCAGCACCCAGTCTCTCCACAAACCGTGGCTGCCAGAATAATGCAAGAGTCCTGCAGAGTTTTCAGCCAGATGAAAGCATACTTATTCCAGCTTTGTTTCTAGAAAGATGTTCTGCCTATTATTTAGCAAGAAAGACTAAAAATGGGAGGGGAAATCCTACCTGGCACAACAGCTTGAACTGAAACTGTTGCTGTTTGGTTGCAAAGTAGCAGCTGAAATACTCTTGTGTTGAAAAGCATTAGGTAGTTTTAACACCAAAGGCTATCGATCGCATTTATATCTCAGTTGTTTATTTCAAAGGCTGATGGCCATAGATGCCATTTAATGGAGAAATAACTGAACTAGAAGAAACCTTAAAAGGAAATCCCTAAGTACATTGATTAATTGATCAGCTCTACTTTAGAAAAAAAAAACCAACAAAACAAAAACAAAAACAACAACAACAAAAAAAACTGTAAAGGGAAAGAGTAAAGAAGTGAATCCTAGAAGGTAACTAGAGTACCCTAGGTTCAGGTGCCCCATATTATAGATCTCTTGATGGAGGTTTCTTTGAAGTAAGGAAAGAGGATTTTGCTGCAGCAGCAACTTTATAAGGTTTGAGTTGCCTCCCCCCCCCCCCTTACAGGTAACAAGGTTCACGTGTCCCTGAAGATCTCTGAAACGGAAAACCAAGTGGCGCCCCATCTCAGCAGCTACACTGTGAACAGTTCACTTAGAGGCTTCTTCAGGTGAGAAAAGTGAAAATCAACCACACAGGAAGACTGCATCTTTTTTGGAGCCCAAGTACATCATCCATAACATTGCTTCCACAAATAGGACACATTTAGCCATTTTGGTCCATAGGTCCATGCTCTGAAGGAACAAATTTATGGAAGTTCACTGGTTCTAACCAATGTAAATTAATTAAAAAGTTTACATATAAAATGTTACCATAATTTCTGTTGGCTTCATTAATTACGTAAGAAAAACTATGTGACTTGAAAGCTAAAAATGTAGAAAACTCATTTTTCAAGTTTAGCCATATAACAACAGCAATGGATTATTTTGGTCATAGAGTTAATTTTAAATTACAAATTAAGATTTTACTAGAATAAAATAAAAACATAGTTCACTGAAAAGCTTATTTCTACCATTACTGGCAGTTCAAGTTAAAATTAAGTTACTTACTTGAGCATTCTCACTCAAAATCATCTCTGTACTGAATAAACTCATATGACCCGAATATGTTGCATCTGCCAGTAGTCAGTAAGTGCTAAAATGCAATACACTGGAATTACCGAAGGAACTGTAGAAAACAGTTATAAATTAGAAGATATCTTGAATGACATTTGAGACAAGTCTAACGGGTAAAGCATGCATAAAAGCCCTATCAATGAAGAACAGGAAAAAATGAAAATGCATGTTATGTTCATTTATATTCAAGATACAGCCCTTCGGACTAGCTTGGAACCTCTTGCAAAAATTACTCTTTTTTTATTCCCCTCTAACCAAAATGCATAACTTTTCTATCTCACTTAAAATCAGAAATCAAGATGAAAATGCAGATGTTGCTTTTCACAATTGGGAGATTTTTATCAAAGAAGGAAAAGGCTTCTTTAATTAACTTTAAGCGTATGTATAAATGTATGTATTATAAATGAGGTTTTTAAACATTTCAGGATGAGAGTTCTTGCTTTCTAACTCTTCACCAGTTTAAAGACGCTCTTTTGTTTTGTCCTTGTCTTGCCTAAACCAGCCCATTAGGGCTAAGTGGAACACGTGACGCTCAGGAGAAACAAAAAGCTGATCTTTCCACAGCTTCTAAAAGCTCTGAAATTGAGGCTAAAATCCAGACTCTTTGTGCTATTAGACTCGACTGTCTAAACTTCCTTAGACTTTAATTTTCCTTTTCTATTTATGCAAGACTAAATTTGGTTTTGAAACCAATGTACCATAAGCAAGCACAGATAAGCAGACGAGAGTCCATCCCTGCTCTTCTTGCCACAATCAGCTCAGAGCTATTACTCGTCTGTCTCACACAATTGTAAGGGACACTCACTTTCGAAGGAAGCAGAAAACCTTATGCTGAACTGTGAATTAATGCAATACCCATTAGGACACCATTAACTCTCAACAAGAAGGCACAAAATGCATTCAGCTTGAGGGAAATTCAGGTCCTTAACAGAAGTGGGAACCTAGGGTAGGAATTAAAAAGGGATAGTGCTCCCAAAGGGCTCACAGTATCTGCTGCAGGTCGATACTTGCAACTTGCTACCCAAAGGGGAGACAGGGAGGATAAATTTTTGCAAGATGTAACAAACCAGAGGCCAGTAATGAAGTTAGTGAACCTGAACGGAGTTGCTCATTGAAGTCTTATAATCTATTAGCAACTAAACCCGTCAAAGACCCTGTTTTACCATACCCATAAGGTGCTATTAGGAATTACTATCTCTTCATAATTACAATGATTTTAAAACTTCAGCAGGATCCATAAAAACATTAAAGCACATTTCCCTCCTTTTACCAGAATAGAAATATTAATGTGATCACCATCATCTGGAGAATAAAGAGTGTATTGCATCACTTGGCATGTTAACAGAAGTTTGGATGGGTTTGGGTTTTTTTTTGGGGGGGGGGGGTTCTTGGTTTTGAGTTTTGGGTTTGGTTTTTTTTTTGCAATCCTTATAGGTGGGAATAGTTACAGTGCCCCTTGGAACAGTCATTTCCATATTATTGATACAAATGTTTTCTAGGAGAAGAGCAGAGATGCAGAAAAGCGACAAAAATTTTTTAGTTTGAAGGGAGTTCCAGAGTTAGGTGTCTTTTTTTTTTTTTTTTTTTTTTTTTTTTT